>NW_016107335.1:11441469-11456601 GCF_001604975.1 Cebus imitator
AATTCAGCTGTCGAAACTTGTGTATGCCTCGTAAAGTTCTCGAGCTGTGTTTTTCAGCTCCATCAAGTCATTTATGTTATTCTCTAAGCTGGTTATTCTAGTTAGCATTTCGTCTAACCTTTTTACAAGGTTCTTAGTTTCTTCGCATTGGGTTAGAACACAGTCTTTTAACTCAGAGAAGTTTATTATCCACCTTCTGAAGCCTACTTCTGTCAATCCATCAGATTCATTCTCAGTCTTTTTTTGTTCCCTTGATGGTGAGGAGTTTTGATCCCTGGGAGGAGAAGAGGTGTTCTGTTCTTTGATTGTTTCATCGTTTTTGCACTGTTTTTTTCCCCATCTTCATGGATTTATCTCCCTTTAATCTTTGAAGTTCGTGATTTCAGGAGGAGTCTCTGAGCGGACGTTTTTTCTGTTGAGGTTGGAGCTGTATCTTTTTGGCCTATAGAGGGCGTGGCTGGGCTCTCGGATTCAGTCAGGTTGCTGGGTGGGTGGTCCTTCCCTGGGGTTTGTTTGCAGGTGAGATTGGCCCCGCCTTCCCAATGGCCTCTCTCCCAGAGCTCCATCTTCCTGGTTGGGGTCAAGCTGATGTATTTGCTGCCATGCTCTCTAGCAAGGGCTTCAGTTTGAGTTCTGTGGGGGTGGGGCCTGCCAGTCTTATGGCCTATTTCCCTGCTTTCAACCCTGCCTCCCTCTGTGGGAAGGTGTGTCCACTGGCATTAGTCCAAATTCCTGCCCAGGTCCGTGCAACAACTTGCCCCCACCCAGTGCTCAGATTTGCATGGACTCTGCTTGGCGCCCCACCATCTGGCAGGGCTCTCGTGGACCGTGGGTTGCAGAAGCGATGAGGTAAGCTCAGGATCCCAAACGGAGCACCGAGGGGGTTCAGTCCCCCGATCCTCAGGGGACTGAGCGGGCTGCACGTTTCAGGTGGGGATGCACCCCGCCCTGTCTTCATTTGCCCCTTGGGAGACTCTTGCCCTGCGGCTCCTTCCCTGGGCCGACATTCAGTGCCCTATCAGTTCCACAGAAATGAACCAGGCACCTCGTTTGGAATCATGAAGTCCTCTGTCCCTCTGAGTCTCATGCACTGGGAGCTGCATTCTGGTGCTGGCTTCTCTCGGCCATCTTGGTGCCTCCATTGCCTTGTGTCATAGTTTCTTGCCTTGCTACATGACCGTTACTCTACATGCCTTCTATGTTTATTATAAGGGAACTTTTAAAACAAGATGTTGAAAGAATTTTCACAAACTGTAACAGGCAATAAGCTGTTGGTTCTGCCATTCATTCATCCATTCACTCCCAAATGGTGAAGCCCTCGTCAGCTCTGGGAACTCACTGGGAAGCAAAACACTGGGATTCTTGCCCACAGGGAGCTGACCATGGAGATGAAATGCATGCTTTCAATAGTCACGATGATTTAACATGATATGTGTTACTAAACAGGGTCAGATGAATGTCCATGAAGCATTTCAGGGAGACATGTGGCTTCAAAGAGAGAATTGTAAGAGCTGTGCCTCTTACTCCTCTGAAAGTGTTAGAATAGCCAAGATTATTTGAAGGTCAAAGGTAATAGGGGGCTGATATAGTTTAGATGTTTGTTCCTTCCAAATCTCATGTTGAAATGTAATTCCCAGTGTTGGAGGTGGGAGGTATTTTGGTCCTGGGGACAGATCCCTCATGAATGGCTTGGTGAGGTTCTTGCAGTTATGAGTGAGTCCTTGCTCAGTTAGCTTGAGCAAGATCTGGTTGTTTAAAAGTGTGTGGCAGCCAGGCGCAGTGGCTCACAACTATAATCCCAGCACTTTGGGAGGCCAAGGTGGGCAGATCACTTGAGGTTAGGAGTTGAAGACCACCCTGGCCAACATGGTGAAATCCCATCTCTACTAAAAATACAAAAAAAATTGACCCAGTGTGGTGATTGACACCTGCAATCCCAGCCACTCAAGAGGCTGAGGCAAGAGGATCACTTGAGCCTGAGAAGCGGAGGTTCCAGTGAGCTGGGATCGTGCCAGTGCACTCTAGTCTGGGCAACAAGAGCAAAACTCCATCTCAAAAAAAAAATTGTAGAGACAGGGTCTCACCATGTTTCCCAGGCTGGCCTTAAACTCCTGGGCTCAAGGGATCCTCTGTTTTGACCTCCCAAAGTGCTGGGATTACATAGGAGCCGTTTTAAAGGCATGTTAAAATAAAACCCTGTTACAGAAAGCAACAGATTAGTATGTTGATTGAATTTATTTCAAAGTAGGACTGTTCAATTGGTAACGTTATGATGTTAGAGCAAGTTTCCCAATTTTATTAGTCTTATGCCTTTTGAAGCATATGAGTTTAAGAGTATATGTTCTGGGAGGACAGGCTCCTAACTTCTTGTAGTTTCTTTCACCATTTGCAAAAGGAGGATAATAATAGTCACCATGACAGATTGTTGGGAAGTTAGAAATAATGATAATAAAGATTCTTAGACACAGAAGGCACTCAATAAATGCCAACAGTGCCTAGCAAAGTGCCTTGATTGTAGTAGGCACTCAATAAAATTGTTCCTGGACTATTTGAGCCCTTAGTGCTCAGGCAATGAAGAAATCAAGGAGAACCTGCTTTCATATCAGAGTTGTTGCCTAAGGGGCAGAAACATGCCAGCTATCCTCGTTATTGTTACTGGCAATAAACATTTCTCCTGTGCCTTAAGTGTACTGCCCAATAAACAAAACTAAACTCAAACTAATAACGCCTTCTTGGGAGCATAATCTCTCATGTCTTGACATTGCTGATTGTCACGCATGAAACATTTCCATAATAACAAGCACTTTACAGGCATCTAGCTTATGAAGTAGAACATTAATTCGTATTGTTTATAAGAGCACTTAGGTTAGAGGAAGACAGATTATATTGAAACATGGCCAGCCCATTGCTCGCCCTTGTCTGTGGTTGAGAGCTGAGCTTAACTAAACAGCATCTCCTTCCAGGCATAAAAAGGAACATTGAGTTTCCCTTGATTTGTTTTTAGGGAGGAGGCTGAAATCGTTGCTAGCATTTTTTTTTTTAGCTCCAGCTAAGGAATGTTATTAGGCTCTTTCTAAAATAAAATAGCTATAATTTTGTTAGAAAGTAAACAGGAAACCACTAAGCAAAGTGAAAAACCAGGCTTACCAGATCACGCTAGTCCTTAACAATTTGAGCCTCAGTTATTTTTTTTCTCTCCACGTTGGCAAAAGTAATATTTCTTGCCTGTATTAGAAGGTAATGCTGAGTAGAAAATTTAAAAATGTGTGTGTGTGTGTGTGTGTGTGTGTGTTTGTAGTTTCTAATGTGTAAATTCACATCAATATTGCGATGACTATCACTATTCCTGGACTTCCTAGCCCATGATCCCTTTCAGCTCATGCAGCAGAGAATTAGACTGAATAATATTTCATATGTTCAATCTTGGACAGTATGAAAAAGAACAGTTGCTACTTTTTTTCTATTTCCCCAATTCTTCAGGAGCTTGAGGAATATCCTGAATTATAGATGAAGATTTTTCTAGAAAATGTGTGTGTGTGTTTGGGAGAGAACATCATTGAAGAACCAACTATGGAATTCCATTCAATGATATTGAACAAGTTCCGGTGATTTGCCTGGTCTCTTTTGGTTCAGGAGTTGGGGTCTGCCTTGGGAAGCACTGGGCAGCTTGAGGTGTGAACTTCAGCCAATAAACTTCCCAGTGCCTGGGTGGGAGAGACAAGCAAGATGCAAGAACTAGAATCACTTAACCTCATGTCCTTAGTTTCCTCGTGTATACAGTGAGCTCTGAGGTTCATTCAGCTCTAAACTTTCATGCTCTGATGATTCTGTCATGTCTGACACTAGTTAGAGAAACTGCTACACAACTTACTGTGATCTGTAATAATCTCGACTCTTGTAAAAGCCGCATGTGTATTAGAATGTTTTCAGATGGAAGTAAGTAAAACCTTCCAAAAGTGGCTTAAACAATGAGGACATTTATTTTTCAACATGACTTGAAGTCCAAGGAGACACTCTCAGGTTGGTTCAGTGGCTTGTGGATGTGCTCAAAAACTGAGGCTCATCCCATCTTTCTGGGCTACCACCTCTGGTGTCATGGCTCAGACTTTCTTGGTGTCGTGGCTCAGACTTTCTTGGTGTCATGGCTTGGACCTTAGGCTCATGCCCTTATATTTTCAGGTTGACTATTCCTGACCTCACATATAGATGCTCCAAGAAGAAATGGAGCATTTCATCTATTTCTCTTTTTATTAAGGAATTCAACCTTTGTTAGAAGTCCACCTGATATGGTTTGAATCTGTGTCTCCACCCAAATCTTTTGTTAATTGTAATCTCCAATGTTGGGGGAGGGACTGGGTGGGAGGCAATTGGATCATGGGAATGGATCTCCCCTTTTGGTGCTGTTCTTGTGATAGAGTTCTCATGATGTGTGGTGGTTATAAAGCATGGAGGACCTCCCCCATCTTTCTTACTCCTGTTCCAGCCATATAAGACGTGCCTGCTTCCCCTTCACCTTCGGCCATGATTGTAAGTTTCCTGAGGCCTCCTCAGCAATGCTTCATGTACAGCCAATTCCTGTACAGGCAATTAAACCTCCTTCCTCTATAAATTACTCAGTTTCAAATATTTTTATAGCAGTAGAGGAATGGACTAATACACCCCCCAAACTCTTAGCAGACTTCCTCTCTGGTTCATTGGCTAGGATTAGGTCACATCACATGCCCATGCTCTAGCTGCAGCAGAAGGAAGCCTGGAGTCTTGGAAAGTATCTAGTGTTTTCAGCTCTTCTGGGAGGAAGTAAATTCTACAATAAAGGAAGCTGGAAGTGGGGGTATGTATAGCTACAGAGTGGGCAATAAAAAATACTTGTCACAAGCTAGGAAATATCCAGCTTAATGTGTGGGTAGTAGAACATAAATGTATTTATACTTGTCAGCATTAGAGTCTTCAATTTCATCTGTAAAATTACCAAATTGAAATAGATAATCCTCGGTCTTACAGACCTAATGGAAGAAGCAGAATCATGTGCATACAGAATGCAAAATGAGCTATTCATAAACCATGGGCCTATTTTTGCCTTTCTTGACAACTCTAATTATTTTTTAAACCAAGCGCTCCTTCTTTTTTTCAGAGTCCCCAGTACTTCAGTGAATGATAGTGTTCTTGAGTTTCTATGAGCACATTAGAATTTTACACCTTTGAGGCTAACAGAGCCTGTTTTTATATGCTGATGGCTATAATCAAAGCACAGGATTACTTAAACTAACAAGCAAGGATCCATCCCAATAGCAATGTAAACAGAACTTTAATCCATCATTTTGCTAATAGTCCTTTCCTGGTACATACATCAGCCTCAGTTCCAGCTTTTGGCCTAATACATATACTGTGTTGTTTTATGACCTCTCCTCTGACTGTTAATGTGGGAAAGAAGGTATGGCTCCCATTACACAGAGACATAATGGAATGAGGGACTTGCTGGAGATCACATTTTCCTATCATTGCTTAGGTCCTCTAACTGGACGAATGCCAGTTTTTCCTCCCATTCTCAGCCCAAGTCCTTCCTTTGCCACTCCCAATTTCCTTTTGTATTCAGAATGACTCTCATGTTCACGTGGATATGTGCTTTGAGTTGGCAAACCAGCATCCTCCAAGTGGGTGTCCTTGATGTCAACATAAGAGAAACAGACAAAAATGGCCTGGCATGCTCCTTTGCCCGCAGTGCTTTGTAGCCAAGACAGAAGTAAAACCCGTTGGCTTCATCTGGACACTAATCCACATAAACATATAAGCACATGTATTTGTTCATGGGTGATATTTGTCCTGAAGCACAATGAAGTTTAGTCTAACGCTTGATTTCATGTTTTGATGTTTCTTTCTCTGCAATCTGATATCGTTGTAAGCATGAATACACTAGTGTGCTAGGGCTGCCATAACAAAGTACTATAGACTAGGAGGTTTAAACAGCAAGAATTTATTTTCCTCATCATTCTGGAGACCTGGCAGACCAAGATCAAGGTGGCAACAGGGCTGGTTCCTTCCAAGGCTTCTCTCCTTGACTTGTAAATGGTTTCTTCTCTTTGTTTCTTCACATTGTCTTTCCTTGGTTTGTGTCTGTGTTCCAATCTGCTCTTCTTAAAAAGACGTGAGTCAGATCGGATGAAGGACCCAGCCTAATGACCTCATTGTAACTTAATTACCTCTGTAAAATCAGAGTGAATGGGGGTCATAACGATGACATGTGAATTTTAGGGGATGCAGTTCAGCCCAAAACAATGGAGTTGCTGGTTTACCTAGACAACTACAAGTTGGAGACACTTCTGAAACAAGAGGTGGATTATATGAGCCATATGGCACAGTCAGATGCTGAGAAACTTTGTCATGCCTCCAAAGTCAGTGCCCACCGCTGCCACATTCTTGGAAATAAAGGTGGTTTTAATAAAGATAAATTTGACATCAAGTTGTAAACAGTGGAAATGTGACAGATTTACATGGCCAAAGTTTCAGGATTTCAGAGATTTGGGACCTCTTGTGTATATACTTTCTTAAATGGCAGCTCCAACTGGTAGCAGCTCTGATGAGCAGCTGCTAACTACTGCCAATCTAGAGAAAATGGGAAGGAAGACAAATGTGGGAGCTGCTACTGTGTGATGGGAACTTTAAGCACCGGGGACTTGCTAGTGACTTATCTGAGAGGCAGGCAGTGTCTAAGTCCCTAACTCTATGTGTGGACTGTATGAAATAAACTAGAGGCAAGTACATGAAATAAAGGCAAAAAGGGAAAGGAAAGCAGAGAATTGAAACTGCAGATTTCTGCATTACAGAACAGAATGAAATGTCCCCCAACATTTCACGTGGTTAGCCATCATCTCTCTTTACAAATTATCCAGTTCCACTTGCTTGGGGGCGTATTCTTCCTTAATTCTCATGGAAAAATAAATCATTTTTTTGAACTGTGGGTGGAATGAACTCTTTAGAAATTGACATAAGCATCCTCTTGGCTAGATACCTGACACTCAACCAAGTAAAGGAACTCTTGCAGCTGCAGGACTAAGCTCCTCCCACATTTGCCCCTGTGGTTGGATGTGCAGGCTGAGAGTGACGTCTTCGATCATAGTGTCATGTCTTGCACACAGTAGGTGTTCAGCATATGCGTGCTGGACTGACGTGTCAAATCATGTTTCAGTTTACCCAATAGTCATGAGTGTCAGAATAGCTGGCTATCAGCTAAAGCTGGGAGTAAATTTCAGGGCAAGTCTTCATGTTTCAGCGCTGCTGCGTGCAAATCATACTGTTCTATAGCCCCTCATCTTCCCACCACAAAATGTTTTTATGTGGATTAAGTAGGGTTATTATGGGTAGTGGGGATAATCAAACCCAAGTTCTACCATACAGTCACTTTTGCCCAGTGAGCTTAATTTAGACACATAGAGGTCAAATTACAAATGGCTGAGCTCACAGACGCCTCAGTTTCTGGTTCTAGCTACAGGGACAGAACGCAGAGCTGGACACGTTCCCAGCTTATAGGTTCTCATACCAAATCCAGCTGGCTCATACAAAATCCACAGCACAACCACAGAAAAGGGAAGAGGACAAGGAGAGGTCAGAGTTCAAACTCAATTCCTGGAATTTTGTCTTGAGATTGTTTGCCTTTCTTTCATTTTCAGAATTCAGATTCTTCCAGACTGAGTCTATCGGAATTGATTTAAACTGGAGGAGGGTAAAAAAAAAAATTTCATAGAGTGAGCAAAAAAAACAATGCATCTATTTACGGCCCCAGCTACTCTCCCCTCCCCCATGCAGGCACAGGCAGGCAGGGACCAATTTTTCTGGGGAAAGATTTTTCTTTCTTTTTCAAGGCAATGACAAACACTATTTACTAAAGTTAAAAAAAAACAGAAGGAGCTGTGTCCTCACCACAAAACAACAACACTGTAGATCACACTAAGTGAAGGCTCCACATCTTATAAACACAACGCACTACATTACTCCACAGTGAGTTATGATGTTTCATTGCAGGGAGCAGCGGAGTCTGAATCTATTAATGATTCATGCTTGCCTCGGAAGAACATAATGTATACTAATCAGACCCAACCAGGGGACGAGAGCACTTTAAATGCATTTGTCCAGTTAATAGTTTGACTTAATCTGATATTTCATTGGGTCACCGACCTTTTCATTGTAGGTAATGTGCAGAGGAAAATGTATGGCTGACACCCAGGAGAATCGACAGAGGACTTCCTGGTTACCAAGCAACGTGCTACCTAAGCTTTGCCTCTGCATAATTCTGCCAATACTTCTTTCAGCTGATGAACTTAACTGTAGCCCTGTGAGCTTGTGAGTGCAGGCATGTGCATGTGCATGTGCATGTGCGTGTGTGCGTGTGCGTGTGCATGTATGTGTGTTTTGGGGAGCAGAGACACTACAGGCACAGAGTAGCTCATTTAGACTGCTTTTTATAGGCATTCAGCAGTAAGCTCCCATAATAAACAGCCATGCCACAGTTAATACTCAATAAACAGTATGGTTTATAAGCAATTAGGGACCCAAATCTCAAAATAAGACAGTTCAGCAGAATGAGAGCATCTACTCTAACAAGGCTTAGTAAGATATGTGGCTTGTTAAAAGTGTCATAATTCTCCTTTAAAAAGCAATTAACAGTTTGGTAGATTTTGGTCTGCCAAACACAGAGTTTCTTAATCAAATGTGAACACAATCAAAGGGCCCCTTCTCAGCTTTATGCAATGGACAGTCGAGTACCCAGAAAGCACAGCTGAAAACAAAAGGGTGCCTTGATGTTCTCTCCTGTCTGTTTATCAACCTGCGAGTCCATTGAAGACATCAAGATGAGTCAGATAAATGAATTTTGTCAGGTTTTCAAAGAAAGCCATCGAGCTACTCTATTTTGCCAAGGTCTTTGTATTTCCTAGTAACTTTGTAGGTTCAAAAAAATGTTTTCGGGCCGGGCGCCGTGGCTCACGCCTGTCATCCCAGCACTTTGGGAGGCCGAGGCGGGTGGATCACGAGGTCAAGAGATCGAGACCATCCTGGTCAACATGGTGAAACCCCGTCTCTACTAAAAATACAAAAAATCAGCTGGGCATGGTGGTGCATGCCTGTAATCCCAGCTACTCAGGAGGCTGAGGCAGGAGAATCTCCTGAACCCAGGAGGCAGAGGTTGCGGTGAGCCGAGATCAGGCCATTGCACTCCAGCCTGGGTAACGAGCGAAACTCCGTCTAAAAAAAAAAAAAAAAAAAAAAATGTTTTCCAGCTCCCTCTTTAAATCGGGGTAATCAATTGGAGAAATAACACACATGTACTTGTTTGTCTTTTATGACCACAGACACAAGCATCTGGTCCTTACTCCATGCAGCTGCAGGAACATCACTGCCTCTTGCCAGATTTGTTGCAAGGTATTTTACAAAAGGATTCCAATACTCAGTTGTGGATTTCCTGTACCTACCATATCTGAGACCCCAGGAGCCCTAGTCTTAAATACACTTTCAAATTATATAAGTTTCCAACACTCTCCACAAAGTGATGGGATGCTGGACAGAGACTGATGTATTTCCTTCCTCAGGGACTTACCATCCAAGACAGATTTATAAACAACTAAGCATTTCCTTTTAAACCACCTTGAAATGAATGCATAGTAGATCAATACTGTGGGCCTTCTAAAATCATTTATTTGACCCTTTTATCCACAAATTGAGTAATTTTTAAAATTAAGAATGGAGAGAAATGTGCAGAGAGGACGAAAACTTTAATGTGTACTTAGATTGTTGGAGATGTCAAATTAAACCAGATTTAAAAACGGATCCCTCTTTCAGCTGTTCCCACCAGCTCCAGGCATTTATGATGCTGCTCTAGGAAGGTATCTGTTGAAATTCCTGCACGTTATGACTTTCCCCCTTTCTATCCAGCTGAATGTGTGGGCAGTAGAACACAAATGTATTCATATTTACCTGTATTAGAAGCCTCAATTTCATCTGTAAAATGACCTACATGAAACAGATCATCTCTTGTATTTTTTCTCTAGCAACCTATGATTCAGCAAATCATTGAACTCTTAAAAATTTTCACAAGATTTAATAAAGTGAAATCAGTATAGAAAAATAATAATCAAGAAATGTGGTCTAGAGACCTCTTTGACAGACAATTATAAATATTCAGACTAAAAACAAAACTTCAAATGAACTGAAGTTTAGAAGCTTCTGGGACAATGAATTAATTTTCATAGCCAGGATTGGAGGGTTATTCTGAATGGGCTGAGAAAATTCTATTCTTCTTCCTAGTGGGAATATTTTGAAGGTCACTGTATCAACATCACACCAACCTCCCTCTAGATAAGTATGAATAGTCCTCAGACCAATGGATGTTGATGTGTTTTATCCATTCCACCAGCATTTACAAGGTGTGCTGCTTGTTCTGTGCTGCAGACATTATACTTTCTGGGGTGATTTTAATAGCCCCTCTTCTCACTTTAACCCCACTCTGCTGCGCCCACTTTCCAATTCTGAACACAATAGTTGATGACCAACTCATAAATGTCTTAGCTTCCTAAGACAGGAAGCACGTAGGGTCTTAAGGACTTATTCAGGCATGACAAAGCTCCTCTCCCCTTAGCAGAGCATAGAGGATTAGCCACAGTTTGAAGAAATATCTGGGTTCTTTGGAATTCAGTCCATAGAATGGAGTGCGGCAGCTGTGTCCTTAAAACAGCTTCCTTAGGAATTTGCCTGTGTTTGCAGAATTGCACAGTTATAAATGCATTCCTTTGACAGCAAGGTATGGCTGGCGACTTCCACAAAGCCAAGCCAATTAGCTGGCATTAAGCAAATCAAGTCCTTTTCAGTACACCAAAGTGAAGAGAGCTATTGGATGGTTGACGTTGACTGAGTTACACTGGACCTACGGAACTGGGTTAAATGGTACATAAGAAAAGTTGGAACTTGAAAAGGGAGGGAGCAATGCCTAATGCAAATTATGCTCGTTTAACAATTGCTCTGGGATTTGTCTGCCAGCCAGGGACCCCTTTTTCAGAAAATGCAGAGTGGAGTTCTGCAGCTTCTGTGCACTCCTTCCTCCGCCTTCTTTCCTTCCAGCTAGTTTAGCCATAGCAGCACTGAATTCTCATTTGGGTGAATAGCAAGATTTATCGAGTGAAAAGCACAGTAAATATTGACTGTGGCAATGTGGAGGTCAATATTTACCTCAAGGGACGATAAATCTTCATATTCACTGAAACATAAAGTCAATATTTTGAGGGTGGTGTCAGATGTATCCCAAATGTGCTCACCAGAAGTAGCTGGAAATATTTCTCTAATGAGCATGGATGTCTTAAGCTTTGCAGCTTTCCATTTCTGTTCATGTTTTAGAGTAGAGGGATGGTGAGGTTAAAGAAATTGCATTACTACTTTTTTTGTTTTTGAAAAGACAAAGATACAGCTGCCCATCCAAAACACATCTGTCTTTTAATTGTTGTTTTTGAAAACCTTAAAAAAAAAAATTGTGGGCTGGGACTTTCCCGTCTACATGACAAATTGCGAAGATGCTGCTGCCCTTTGGCCCCTGAATTACTGCACATAGGGGAAGCAGTAGGGAAGAGCAAGGGATGGATTTGTGTTTGCAACAGAGCTTCTCATTGCTCCAGCTGCCAAAGCCTATTTTATTCTCACAAGCAGTGATATGCATTTACTTATCGATTTTCCATTCACTTCCTTTAAATGTAGCTTTCCTTCCACTGGTTAATTATTAAGCCATTGAATAAAAAGCAATATCAGATAGTTTGTTAAAAGAAACCTTCCTCACTAGGCCACCGTTTCGTATAAATGGAATGTTATTGCTCCTTTTGAGAGAGCGATGCTTCGACTCCTTCGTGGACTTTAGCTCTAAGGTACCCACAGTTGCTGATTTGTGACCCAGCTCTGCTCAGGGCTATTTAAGGGCCAAAGACACGGATCCAGCACAGACAAGAGCTGCAAGAGGCCATAGCCACATTTCTGCCGCTTGGTCCTGGGCAGAAGGGATGGCTGGCTGCCCACATTGCCCACAGTGTGGGTTTTCAGACTTTCTGGGGAGCAAATGCTTCTTCCCTAAAATAATTCCCTTGGTGCTCACCGACATCCTGTAACATCATGTTTCATAACCACTGATGAAGCTTTAAAAAGCAAACTCCACTGGCGACAAATTCAAATTCAGCAGAAATGATTGACACTGTATCTCTCTCCTGGGCACAGGTTTTGGTGGAGAAAAGGTAATGGCCCTGCACTGCCCATCTGCAGGGAAACAGGAAGATGCGTGGTGGGGAGAAAGGAACAGTGCTAGAACCGCCACGTGGGCTCCACCTAGTTTGAGGAGTTACTCTGTGTCCACCACTGTTTAAGGACACAGCATGGGTTATTGTGTCCATTTCACAGATCGGGGAATGCAGGCAAGGGAGGGAAGTAACCTGCCCCATGTAGGAAGCCTGAGTGGGGAGCAAGGGTTCAAGCCAGGCCATCTGCTGGTGCCACTCCTGGCTGTGAACAGGGTTGGAGCCCAGTTGGCATCATTTTCTTTCTTCTTTTCCTTTTTGCCTCTCCCACCCCCCGGCCCACCCTCATGCTTTAAATAGGATGTGTTTGGTGAATGGACCTAGACTACTTCTCTCTTTTTTTGTTGTTCATTTCAGGATGCAGTGCAGCCTGACACTCTTTCAAGCTTGGAGTACTTTGGATGTGTCCTGGGTAGGCAAAAGCTGTAGGTAGATGTCTAGAGCTGAGTCAGGGTTCTGGTATCCTACCCATCAGGAAACTCTACTGTGCCTGAGATTCCCTTGCCTGCAGGTTTGGGAAGCTCTGTGGTGGGGTGTGTCAGCTGGGTATTGCCCTGCAACAAGAATGTGGATGCAGCAGTTAAACAGGACCAATTCAATATGCAAGAAAACTCTATGCGCAGCTCAATTCCAAATTTCTACTTCCAGAAGAGGTCTTACGAGATTTCCTCTCCATGCCTATTCCTCTCTAGTGGTATTTAGCTTCCCCTGCTGAGAAAGAGTCCCCTCTATGGACCTTTGTAGGGGAGAAGGTGGCCCCATCCTTCTGTAATGACTTATAAGAGTGAAGCAAGGATAATCCCAGTGCCTTCTGTCAACTTGCTGGGTACCAAAGGGAAAACTGTAAGTGTAGACTTTCAGATGCAGAATGAAAATGTCCTTAGTGCCATGACAGTGCCACTGAGTGCTTTTCTTCCCTACGTGCAAGGCTACTAAAGATAGAGACTATCTCAGAGGAAAATTCTGTGTTAAGAATCCTGCAGCGTGTAACTCCAGGACATGGTTATAATGTCTCGAGCTCTGTTTGAAGACTGGAAAGAATTTAAAGGCATTTGCTAGGACTTTCAGGGCTGGGTCTTTTCCCTTTATTTTGTGCTCCCAGGTCATTTGTGATGCTGGTTTGCTGACATGCTAGGTACACGTCACGTTTGCTTTGTGAATAGACATAGAACCTTAAAAAGCAAGTTGCAACCCAAATACCCATCAACAGATGAATGAATAAACAAAATGTGATGTATAAAGTGTAGTGGTTTCCCCAAAATTAGAAATTGAATTACCACATCATCTTGCAATTCCACTTCTGAATATTTACGCAAAAGAACTGGAAGCAGGAACTCAAGAGATGTTCGTTGACTCATGTTCATAGCAGCATTCATAATAGCCATAGGTGGAAGCAACCCAGTGTCTACTGACAGATAAATGGATAAAGGAAATGTGATAACTTTCCTTGTAGAGGTCTTTCACCTCCTTGGTTAGGTATGTTCCTAAGTATTTTTATATTTTTGCAGCTATCATAAAAGGGTTTGAGTTAATGATTTCATTTTCAGCTTGGTCATTGTTGGTGTGTAGCAAAGCTACTGATTTGTTTACATTAATTTTGTATGCTG
The DNA here is from genome assembly GCF_001604975.1 of Cebus imitator. Classification (NCBI taxonomy): domain Eukaryota; kingdom Metazoa; phylum Chordata; class Mammalia; order Primates; family Cebidae; genus Cebus; species Cebus imitator. The sequence goes on from NW_016107335.1 coordinate 11,455,391, forward strand.
AAAATTTGCTGAATTCGTTTATCAGTTCTAGGAGGTTTTTGGGGGAGTCTTTATGATTTTCTAGGTATATGATCATATCATCAGCAAACAGTGACAGGTTGACTTCCTATTTACCAATCTGGGTGCTCTTTATTTCTTTCTTATGTCTGATTGCTGTGGCTAGGACTTCCAGTACTATGTTGAATAGCAGTGATGAGGATGGGCAACCTTTTCTTGTTTCAGTTCTCAGACAGAATGCTTTCCACTTTTCCCGGTTCAGTATAATGTTGGCTGTCAGCTTGTCATAGATGGCTTTTATTACACTGGGGCATGTCTGTTGTATGCTGATTTTGCTGAGGGTTTTAATCATAAAGTGATGCTGGATTTTGTCAAAAGCTTTTTCTGCATCTATTGAGATGATTATGTGATTTTTGGTTTTGATTCTGTTTATGCAGTGTATCACGTTTATTGACTTGCTTATGTTAAACTATTCTTGCATCCCTGGTATGAAACCCACTAGATCACACAGTTCATTATCTTTTTGATATGCTGTTGGATTCATTTTGCTAGTATTTGGTTGATGATTTTTGCATCTATAACCATCAGGATATTGACCTGTAGTTTTCTTTTTTGTTATGTTCTTTCCTGGTTTTGGTATTAGAGTGATACTGACTTCTTGTTTATTATACACCATGGAATATTACTTAACCTTAATAAGAAAGAAGGATATTTTGTCACATACCACAAAATGGATGCACCTCTAGGACGTTATGCTAAGTGAAATGAGCCTGGTACAAAGGTACAAATGCAAACTGATTCTGCTCCTATGCAGATTCTGTCCCTCGAGCAGTCAAAATCCTAAGGGTAAAAGGTGGGCTGCTGTGTGTCAGGGGCTGTGGGGAAAGAGAAAGGAGAGTTGTTGTTTAACAGCTAGAGAGTTTCTGTTTGGGAAGATGAAAAAGTTCTGGCGATCTGTTTCACAGAGATGTGCATACACTCATACTCCTAAGCTATATATTTTAAGATGGTTACGATGGTAGATTGTGTTATGCATGTTTTACAATTAAAAAAATTTTAATTAAGTTGCAAACTCACTTCTTATTAAGAAAAGAACATGCTCTCAGGAGGCTGAGGCAGGAGAATTGCCTGAACCCAGGAGACGGAGGTTGCGGTGAGCCGAGATCGCGCCATTGCACTCCAGCCTGGGTAACAAGAGCGAGACTCCGTCTCAA
>NW_016107335.1:11456679-11462237 GCF_001604975.1 Cebus imitator
GGAGGGAGAAGCACAGAGGAAGCAGGAAAAGTACGTTTATGGAGTGGCTTCTATATTGCAGAGGTCGGGTTGGGGTAGAACTGGGAAAGCCAATAAGCTTTCTTGGCTGCAGATGCTTCCCAGATACAAAAATGAAATTAGGAGATGAATGAGCCAATTTTCTTTAAGCCTACGGGATAGAAGACTTGTGAGATGACCTTTGGTGGACGCTGCTATTGAGTATACTTGGTACGTGTAAACCCTCATGTAGGCACCGCCTCATTCAACCCCCAACTTCAGGATTTCAGCACTATCATCACGACCATTTAGAGACAGATCAGGAAATGAAGGCCCAGCAAGTAAGGTTAAGTAACTTGCCACCCAGCTGGCAACTACTGCCCCATATCCCAAACCCACGCTGTTCATCATGACTATTTATGGCACCATTAACTGCCCCTTGAAAGGTTAACTTCGATTCATCAAACTCCTTGGGCATGCCTGCTTGTTCAACAGCTCCAAGGCCATCTATCCTGCTATCAGCCCATGTTCATTTCTCAAATGAATATTTGAGAAATGTTCAAAGATAGAACAAGAGGCTTTGTTGAGTGCCTCAGAAAATAAAATACACCAGGCTTCTGACATATCCCTGGCATCACTGATTCCCAACAATCTGGTGTTAATTAGTAATATTCCAGGTCACCTGTTGGAAGCTCTGTTTTAGAATTTCTTTAGAGCACATCACACTGAGCAGTTTACCCTCCCTAAAGCTCACCTTTCCTTCTTTCCTCAAGGCTGGGATAATGTTTGTCTGCCATGCCTTCCATTCCCCTCCAGTTTTCTCCCTCATTATGGCAATACTTTCGAGACCGAATCTGTGAGTTTAGTTCCAAACTTCAGCTCTTCGTGAAAGGTGCTTGGTGATCTGAATTCTGTCAAAGAGAATAGCATGTATATTTCCTCCTACAATGAAGCTTCTCTCCCTTGGAACAATGCTTACCCATTTTCTTGGGTGAAAACCAAGAAGTTAGAAGTTGAGGAGCTCTACCATCTTTCAATCATGTGTTGACATTGCATCAATTCTTTAGCAGTGGGCCTATTTATTGCTGGTCAGTTTTATTCCTCAACGTCTATTTTTTTTAAATATGCCTTTTTTTTTCTTTGTTCTTGGCATTTTTCATGAAACAATTTCTTTCTGGCCCACAGCCTCTCGCATGCTGCTCTTAGAAGTTGATGCTATGCTGTGTATTCTTAGTGGAGTGGTTATGAGTGAGCGAGTGTTACTCCATTGACATTCTGAGCAAGGAAGCAGTTAGCAAGGTAGATCAAGAGTTATAAACTCTGAATCGGTAATGTCAACGTAGAATGATGTTCCGATGAGTGAGGTCATCCTGTCACTACTGATAAGTACCTGTGCTAGTTTTTGAGTCTGGATTTGGAAAGCATCCGTGTCCTCCAGCTGCTTAGGTTAACAGTCCTGGCAACAAACTTAATCAGACCTGGTGAGCTGTGACTTTGGCTTGGTCACCGCACTGGTCAATGAAATCCTTGTCTGAGAATCGAGGGATCCGATGGTAGGTTGATGACACAATGCAGTAATTAGTGTTCATATGTGAATGGGTGAAACGTTACAAAATCAGACTATCCACCTTAGAGCATTTTAGAAAGTAATCACAGTGCTATTATGTAGAAAGACAGGAGTCATAAAGGATAATAAATCCTAATCAATAAATGGTGACTTGGCTCTTGGTGAAACTCCCAGAGCAGTAACACTCGGATAAGCAGAGAATTCAATATTGTTGCCAAAGTTAATTGACACTTACCAAAAATACATGGAGAAAATAAAAAAGCAAACAAACAAATATTAGCTCTAGCAGAGGAACAAATATGGAAACAAAAACCATAGGAAAACTTACTCTTTGACACAGTGACTGCACAGAAATGCTAGCTCCATATGCTGGGAAGAAGAGGCACCTCTTCCAGATTATCCAGAAGGCAGCACTGCCAGGTGATATGTATTAGGAGGTCGTTTTTAATTCCAATAGTAAATGATCATACTTGACTTATTAATTGAGCCTATAGTGTTGTAATGACTCTATTGCAAATTCACTCGAGTTATAAATAAACTAATGATTAATACGACCATAGATACAGCATGGCATCATTTCGGAAGATAATCACTCTTACGCTATTTTACTTTCATGGAGGTCATATGCACATAGTGAAGGCATCAATTCTTGTCATTCTGAAAGTTTCCTATTGAGGAACAGCTGGTCTTAGGCTGGGCTTTCCTGGAAGCAGACCCCGAAACAAGAATCAGAGCACAAATGGCTTCTCTCTTTGGAAAGTAATTCCAGCAAGCATGGATACGGAGGTGGGAAAGTGAGAAAGGAAGGAAGGGAGCCAAAGTGGGGAGTGTTAATGAGCAGATAATAGCAGGCAGCACAGGGAGATGGTGTAGGACACACCTCAGAGTTGACCTACCCAAGGGATAGGTGAGTTGGACTATCTGCCTTCCAGTTCCTGCGCATTGCTTGTCTGAGGGTTACTGAGAGTGGGAAATCATTCATTCTGCCCCATGTGCAGGCTGAGCCCAGTAGAGACAGCACTGAGGGGAAGCAAGCAAGTGACCAGCATGTACAGGACAGGTGAGGCCAAGGGGACATGGGTGGCCCCGGTAGCATCCGAGACATGGCTGCACCTGCCTTCTTCCGTCTCGTCCTCATTTCCCCAGAGAAAGCCAATTCCAAGGTTTTAGTTTTTCTGCTATTTGCCTTTGTATTTCCAAGTCATATACTTGTACTGCTACGTATTAATTGATCAATGTTAGATAATATCTATCAACTTTACAGTTTTTAAAATTTGGGGATTTACCTCTTTTACATCTGTACTAGCCCCTCTTTCTTTCTTCTTCCCCGTTCTCAATAGCGTCATATATCAAATTTTGGCCACATGCACCAATTATATAATACTATATAATGATTTTTACTAATGGGTCAAATCATGTCATATAATTTGATTTCATTTTCTGTCTCACATTATGTTTTTGTTATTCTTAGAACTAATTATTGCCTTTTTTTCCATTTGCTTGGTTTTGTATGTAGTTATCAGTAACCCTTTCCAGATGTTTTAACACATCTGGCATATGTCTACTAACAGTCTTGCCAAGAGCTCGAATGCAGTGCCAAGTAGTCCATCAGGCTGGTTCTGCCGTCCAGTTCTCCACCTGCTCCCCCTGCTCCGCAGGGGAATGTCCTCCAAGCTTCCTCTTCCTCTGTCCCAGTTTGTTCTCTAAGTCTGACATGAAGCTGAGTGCCTGGGACTTCCCTGTGCTGCCTTTCTGGGATCCTGTTCCCTCCATCCCACACTTTTCTCTTCTGGGTTTAGTCCCCAGTTGAGGCAATTGAGGAGGAATGTAGCTTTCTTCAGAGAGCCTGCAACGCAGATGTGCACCCAGGAGCCAGGCAGTGTCTCCACAGAGGCATCCTTCTGCCTGGCTGCAGGAGTCTGGGAGCAATGGGAGGGACCCAGGCGGCAGTACTAAAATTCAAGGTGGACTTTTCACTTAATCCTTCTGTTTTCAGCCTTGTGTCTCATGCTGCCTTCTTCTCTGCTTAATGCCCCGGAGTCCAGGGCATCTTAGGTTCAATGTATTCAGAGAGTAACTCTTGTGTCCTGCTGGGGAGGGGGGCTGCATGGATGCTTGGCTGCAAGGGCTGGGCTGAGCAACATGGAGGAGTGTCCAATAGTCCTACACGCAGATGAGAAACAAGTCTTACTGTTTTCAGCCATGTGCTTAACTTCAATCTTCCCTCTTAGAACTATCCCTCTCAGCAGTTCTGTAAGGAAAAATGTGTTACCTCTCGTAAGGAAGTCCCCATTGCAAGAATCTCTCTGAATTGCCACACCCCAACTGTTCCTCCATCCACTGTCTTCCAAACACATGTGGACCTTTCTCATTCCCAGTTACACCTGTTCATGCTCTCCTTTTACCCATGAACTAATAGCATTATATTTCTTTTCATTCATTTTTGTGCAGCAGGTTGGGCCAAGAGCAGAACACATGCAGCCATTCCTGTATGTCCACATGGACTCTTCACATACTTCCAAGATGTCTGGATACAGAATCATTGTTCTGTGTTTGGCTAGTTGTGACTATAACAGCAGACGGTGCATCAAGAGTTATCTAGAATGAATTAATTAAAAATAATGGCAAAAACTGCAATTACTTTTGCACTGACCTAATAAGATAAAGCTAATGCTATTTGGCCATGGGTTCAGCTGAGCAAAAGATGCCCCATAACTTGCCTGGGATTGTTGAGAAGTCAGCAGGACAGCACATTCGGAGGGTTGCCCAGGGAAGAGACAGGACTGCTTCTCTCTCCAAGGAATGAGAGGAAACCCTTTAGACCACCACGCAACAGTTCTGCTCAGCATTCTAGCATGACAGAGGGCTTGTCTGATCTACCTTATACCTGCTATTCTTGGGGGACATGTAATTTCTCTTGCAACATGTTGGTGGTTGGATGTGTTTTGGCTTGGGCTTACTTTTACCTTATATCTTGCAAGCTTTATTTCATGGAGGTTTGCACCCGACCCAGTTTTACCTTGCTTTATTTATTTAAACAGGCTTTTCTGATTTGATCTGGTGCATCATACTCACAATCGCTGCTCTGCACTTTGTCCAAGCTACAGTTTTTCTTCATCTTTTCCTAAGCTGGATTCCTGCTGGTTCTTTGCAGTGACTTAGGACCAGACTGGACTGGACTGAACTGGGAGTAGCAGGGCTGCAATCTGGTACCTGCTTACTGTCATCGTCGCTACCAGAAATCACAGCATTGTCTTCATTTCTCTCATGCTACCTGCCCTCTAGTGTGTTCCCTTGCCTAAAGTGAGATATAACTTACATACAGCGAAATGTACAGATCTCGAGTGTACAGTTCAGTGTTCTGACAATGTTCACACCCATGTAACTGATGCTTCACAGGATATTTCTTATCCTTCCCAGGCACTCCACTCTATTCTCACCCAGGAAACCACGCTTCTGAATTTTTCTCCATAGTTTAGTTTTGTGCGTTCTAGAACTTCATGTGAATGAGAAGCATGGATAATGTCTTCTTTCATGTTTACCTTCTTTCACTCATTATAACATCTGTGAGAATCAACTACGGTGTTACGTATGCATAAGAATAATTCATTTCTTTTTTTTTTTTAACCAAGGAGTATTTCACTGCCACAATTTTAAATAATCCATTCAGTTTTTGGTGGCATTTCCATTGTTGCCATTTTGGGGTCTTGTCAATAAACACCAATAAAGACCATACACATTTGGTGTTTGTGGAATGGAAATCATGGGTGATAGGGAAGGTTCTTGCTTAACTCTAAAGAAAAAAATCCTTTCCTCTGAAATAATCATACAATTCTACATTTCTACCAGCAACATATGAGAATTCTGGTGCTTCATACCCTTGTCAACATTGGGTTGTATTGTCCATCTTTTTAATTTTATATGTTCAAGTGACAGTATGGTATTATCTCATTTTCATTTTAACTTGCATTTTCTTTTTTTTTTTTTCCCATTT
>NW_016107335.1:11468482-11473912 GCF_001604975.1 Cebus imitator
CAAAGCAGCCGCATGGGGCAAAGCAGCGGCGCTGGCTGGCGCTGGCCGGCACAGCCGTGCTGGCCGAAACAGCCGCGCTGGTGACCGTGGAGCACCTCTGCCCGGGAATTTCCTAGTCTGTGGGCAATAAAAACATGGCGTCCACTCACCCTCTGCGCTTTCACTGGGAGCTGCAATCCTGAGCTGTTCCTAAACGGCCATCTTGGATCCACCTCCCCAACTTGCATTTTCTTAATGATTTTGGCCATTAGTATATCTTTCTTTTTAAATTGTATGTCCAATATTTTGCCATTTTTTGATTAGGTTCTTTCCTCTTTTTATCACTGATGTCTAGATGTTCTTATACTCAGGATACAAAGCTTTGCCAGATTTACGTACAGCAAATATTTTCTCCCAGTTTATGGCTTGCCTGTTTATTTTCTTAATGGTGCATTTTGTTAAGCAAAAGTTTTAACTTTTGATATAAAATAGCTATTTTAATTTTTTTGCTTGCTAATTTCAACATTAATGTAATCTCTGGGTCTGTTTCTATTGAATATTTTTTTCTCTTGGAGGTCACATTTTCCTGCTTCTCTGCATGTCTTAGTCATTTAAAAAACTATTATTAGATGCTATAGATAATCCATTATAGAGCATGGATTTTACAGGTATTGATCGACTTACCACCTATGCAACTTACAACCATTTGACTTTACGACCACAATCGTTGGCCCGACTGCTCCGTGTCTGGCAGCGCAAACGTTGCCCAGCTGGGCGTCCGACAGTGCGGACCAGCTTCCGGCAGCACTACCATCTCTGCGTGCACTATTTCATCTGTACATATAGCCTACTCAACTTACGACCAAATCGTACTACGACCGGTCCGCAGGCCCGACCGTGGTCGTAAGTCGAGCACTAGCTGTGCTTTGTTTCTTTGAAAGATGTTTAGTTTTCTTCTGACAGTTGATTCTGTCAAACATTTATTCTAGGCTTTATTAGGTTGGATCTAGAACTGATGATAGTGTAGGGCTAAAACATATCTATTCCTAAGATGTGATTTTGTTCCTTGGCTGTTCAGTGTGGTGTCTCCATTATGAATGGCTGGAGCTGCAACATCTCCTAGCACTGTGTCATTTTTGGAAATTCCATTCGGTTCACAATCCTTTTCCTAGTAGCTGTTTCCAAATGGGTCTTGCACAATTTTCTCCAGCACGTATGCAGCTTTACATCTGGCCAAAGACACCAAGGGGGAAGTTACGCAGATTTCCAGAACTCCTTTTCTACAAAGCTCCTTTCTGACACTCTGGCCCATATGTTCCACCTGCTTTAAAAGACTCAAACCCCAATCTTTGTTTCCTCTACTTGGTGAGAATGTTTCTCCTTTGCGTGTGTGTGTGTGTGTGTGTGTGCACGCGTGTGTGTGCGCGCTATGGTTTATAAAGTGCCTAGAGGCATGAAGCTGGAGTGCATTTGGAACTCACCGGTGGGTTCCGTCTCAGAATCATAGCCGATGAAGTCCGTGGACCTATGCCTGTAAATAATTTTATTTCTACATTTTATAGTTATTTACAGTAGGATGGCAAGCGCCACATCTGTTCTTCAAACATGGATAGATCTGGATGTCTCCTCCCTTTGCTTTTATGAAGGACAGTGATCTTGACCATTGTGTGTGCTCTCTCACCTTCTGCTGAGAAGCAATCCTATTACATTTTGAGAATAGGGTGGTTAGAGGAGCCTTGGATGTTCTGGCCCTTGCAGCCTGGGGACAGGATGGGAGTTGTTAAGTTTGACGCTACCTAAGTTACTTGATTAAAAAAAAAAAACAAAAAACAAACAAACAAAAAACACACACACAGTGCTTTCATCGGTTATTCAAACAAAGACAATGATGTTCTGTGAAATTGTCATAATGGAAAAAATAGACTCTTGATGCTCAAAAGCAATTTAAATGTATATTTTGTTGTACTGAGTTAAACATGAGAAAAGTAAAAAAGATGAGAAAGAGATAAATTATTCTTTTTTCCTCTGGATATGTACCAAATATATATCTATGTTTGTAGTGTTTATTATTCCAATATTCGATGGATTTCTCTGCTTCCACTTTTTCCATAATGTTGTCTGTCACCGCATGGATATTGTTTTTTTTAATACTATTTTAGTTCTAATCTCTACAATTTCATGTGCAGAGATTGAACACCAGCAGAGGGCCATGGAATTCCCTGCCTGCAGTCTTGTGATCTGCAGATGTTGATGGGTGACCTTAAGCCTGAATGTGTTGTGCAGTTCACACCCACAACTTCATCCTATCTGGTCATCACTGGTTTGTAGGACACACTTCTCATTCTCCTATTTTTTTTTAATTTCAAAAGCAGATGGAAGAGATGGATATTATTACACACAAACTTTATAGTTTTAATACACTTAAAGTCCTCTCAACCTTGAGACTTGAATTTAGACACTTAAATTTTTTGTGCAGTTGGGTAAGCCCAAGTAGAAAAGTACAAAAGTGAAAACTCATAAAAAAAAAAGTGATTGAGAACCTGCATCTATGAATCTGTAATCAGTATCTATTGAGAACTCCTGGAAAATGCAAGCTTAAAAGAGAATTTGTCCTCCCTTGTAACAACTTACAGCAAAATCTTGTCACTGAGTCTTGCTAATGTACAGAGACCTTATCAGGTTAAACAGGTTTGTGTTAGAGAAATAGATATCCTAGATTCACGTATTATTGAAACTATAAAAGGTATGACTATCCCCCACTCTATTCTTTTGCATGTTAACAAGACACAAATTATACCATCCTATACTTCTTCCCACGTCTAATCTGGAGTCTCTGATATTTCACTGGTTCACTATTTTTGATCTCTCAACATATATTGTTATTTTACCTTAACAAAACCTCCTAGAGTCCCTTATTCATTCCCCATTACCTCACCCTTCACCTCATTGGTCTGTCATTGCTTCTTAAATGAATCAGTGCAATAATCTCAATATCCAGGAACCAGTCCACACTGCATGCTTCTACAAATCAATTTTTTTCAAAATACCTGATACTTTACCAAATGCCTAGCTTCTCTCCTATTTTCCATTCTTCAGTAAATAGCAGTGTCAAACTTTTGGTTGCTGAGGCTCAAACCTGGGAGTCATGTAAGATGATCCCTCTTTCTCTCTCCATGTCCAATTCATCATCAAATCCTGATAACTCTCTTTATAGCCGGAATCTAACCACTTCTCACCTCGTCCACCAGTATCACTTGAGTCCAAGACACTTGTCTCATACCTGGTCTATTACAGGATCCTCACTAGGTGATCTCATTCCCTTCTTGCTACTTTCCTGTCTATGCTTCTTACAGCCGCCAGAAGGGTCCTTCTAAAATGTCACTGCGGTGCTCAAAAGCCTCCAGTGATTTTCCGTCTCACTCAGAGTAAATGCCAAAGTCCTTATGTTGGTCGCACAATCCTTCAGTCCTTCACAGTCTGTGCCCCCATCTCCCACTGCCCTTGGCTCTGGCCACACTGTCCAACCTTCAGCTCTTCCGGGACACCTGTGTGTCCCCATCTCAGGGCCTCTGCCGTCACCATTCCCACAGCCTGGGATATTTTCACTTTAGATGGCCACTGGTCATGCTCCACTTCATGCAGGATCTGCTCAGAGAATCTCTCCATCCCCTTCCCCTATCTAGAACAGTTTTCCTCCCTTTTCCCTTACTCTGCTTTACCACTTTCCATAGCACTTATTATTCTGACTTATTTTACACACACACACACACACACACGCACACACACATACACACACACACACACAATTTACTTGCATATCCTTCATCTCCTCTCACCAAAATTTAAGCTTGCACGGAGAAGCGGTTTATCTGTACTGCTTACTACCATGTCCCCTGCATCTAGACTAGCTTTGCACACAGGGTAGGCATCTATGTGTGATAAATGAATTAATGAACTGATCTTTTCAGTTTGTTGCTTTTTCCATGCCATATCCCAGATAAGAGCTGCTGCGGCTCATCAGAGGCTTGCGCCATAGAGTGTCATGGATTTGCCTGCTCTCTGGGCTTTGTGAACGAGCCTCTTCTTACCTGCCCAGCTTCTTTCCCACTCTTAGTGTCCTCCGGTTGGTCACTCAGGCCAGGGTTCTCAGTGGCCAACACACTGCCTTGACTAACATGAACGCTTCTGAATGCAGAAGCCACCTTGTCAAATATTTTCCTCCATTTAAAGGTTTCTAAACAAATTCAATATACAACTATCAAATCATTCAGCAATCCCATTTCTGGGTATATATCTAAAAGAATTAAAATATTTGTAAACCTTTGTTCGTTGCAGCAGTATTTGCAGTAGCCAAGATGGGAAAGCAGGCAAAGTGTTCATTGAAGGATGAATGAATAGAGAGATGTGTTATATACATACAGTGGAATATTTATTTTGCCTTAAAAAAGAAGGAAATCCCATCCCATGCTACGACGTGAATGAAGCTTGAGGACGCTATGCTAAGGGGATTAAGCCAGGCACAAAAAACCAAATACTGCATGATTCCACTTATATGAGATCCCTGGAGTAGTCAAAATCACAGAGACAGAAAGTAAAATGATGGTGGCCAGGGGCTGAGGGTAGGGAGAATGAGAGTGGTTGCTTAATGGGTGCAGAGTTTTAGTTTTGCAAGATGAAAAAATTCTGGAGATCTGTTGTATAACAAGGCGCATATACTTGACAGTACTGTGTGATGCACTTAACAGTGATTAACAGAGGGTATGTTGTATGTTGTGTACTTTTTACCACAATTAAGAAAAAATGTTTGGTTCCTTTTCATTCCCAAATAGTACCCATCCTTTCAATTTCGGCTTCAGGCCTGGCAATGTTCCTTGATCACTCTGGCCTATGATTTTTTTTTTCTCTCTTCTCTGCACTCATATAATGCTTATATTCCAGACATTCCGTGTAGCGCTTACTTGATTTTTTTTGTAACTGTCTTATGTGTATCTGTGCCTTTTCCCAGGTAGACTTCAAGCTTCTCTAGGGCAGGCATCATGTTCAGGCTTTTTGTAATGTGCACAATAAATACACAGGTTGGACTGTGTTACTGTTACGTAATCTTTGATGAATTGAATCAGGTTGATGATGATTATTCTTTAAGATCTTTAGAAGACTGTGACCCAGTGTGGTGGCACTGGCCTGTAATCTTAGCACTTTGGGAGGCTGAGGCAGAAGGATCACTTGAGCCTGGAGTTTGTGACCAGCCTGGGAGACATGGTGAAACCCCATCTCTACAAAAAGTAAAAAAATTAGCCGAGCATGGTGGAGCACACCTGTAGTCCCAGCTCCTCAAGAGGCTGAGGTAGGAAGATCACTTGAGCCCTGGAGGCAGAGATTGCAGTGAGCTGAGCTGAGATCACACCATTGTATTTCAGCCTGGGTAACAGAGAGAGACCTTGTCTCAAAAAA
>NW_016107335.1:11473927-11542759 GCF_001604975.1 Cebus imitator
AAAAAAAAAAAAAAAAAAAGCTCTTTAGGAGACTACATTTGCAACTGTCCTTGACATCCTTGATGCTACGTTAGTGTTAACTGTGCTACATTTTTCATTGGTCCTTCCCTTTAGTAGCAAGTTGCTTTAGAAACAAATATTTCCTCCCAAGCCCTGTATACATCTCTAAATTCCCTTTGCAATTGCTATAATTATTTTATTCTTGCAAATATTTGGACACTTCTGCATAAACACCCATTTAGAAATCAACCACTTGAACTTTAAGAAACTTTTGACATTAACAAAATTAAATGATGTTTTTTGTAACTCTCACTGTTCTTCCAGCAATTTTTTTGCACAATCCTATTTGGAACAGAAATAATGTCACTTTGGAAAAGAGGCATTGACATTTTCTGACCAAGACACCTTTAATAATTCATTATCACCAAATATTCCAATGTTGTTGAACTTAAAAATCAGAAAATTTTGTGCTAACTTCTCAGTGACATGAATTATTTATTTTGTGCCATTTCTGAAAGAAAAAATATGGCCCACAGGCATAGCATGAGTGTATGTATATTTAATATTTTTACTGCGCATGCATTAAAAATCAGTATTTATTCCCTAGAAAAACAGGATAGGTTAAGAGTTGGTTGGCTACTGCAAAGGAAAACACTGTGCCTTTTGGGGTTGCAAAGCACCCAGACACAGCAAACTCTTATGTAAGCTGGAAAGGTGGTGAATGAGGGTTTCTTGGACTTGTTTATCTTCCTCACTGAGGTCATGCAGCCTGCTGCTTCCTTGCAAGTTTTATGGCAGGGATCTCCAACCCCAGGGCCACAGGTGGGTACCTGTCTGTGGCCTGTTAGGAATCGGGTTACACAGCAGGTAAGTGGTGGGCAAGCAAAGCTTTGTCTGTATTTACAGCCACTGTCCATCGCTGGCATTACTGCCTGAGGTCCGCCTCCTGTCAGATCAGCAGCGGCATTAGATTCTCATAGGAGTGTGAGTTCTATTGTGAACTGTACATTTAAGAGACCTAGATTGCATGCTCCTTAGGAGAATCGAATGCCTGATGATTTGTCACTGTCTCCCGTCACCCCCAGATGGGACTGTCTAGTTGCAGGAAAACAAGCTTGGGGTTCCCACTGATTCTACATGAATTGTATCAATTATTACAACTGATACTGTTGTAATATATTGTTATTACATTGTAAATATATAATGAAATAATTATGCAACTCATGTAGTTGTGTAATTATGATAATAGAAATAATAATAGAATAATAATATGGGAAACAGGGTAAAGCCTGGTGTTTGCTGATGGCTAGATGGCTGAGTTTAGTATATAGTGGGGCAGATCAAGTAGGGTTTTGGTGAGGGCTCTCTAAGAGCCCACTTTCTAATACCATCATATTTGGAGGTTAGGTTTTCAAGATATAAATTTTGGGGAGACATAAACATGCTATCCATTGCAGTTAGTAATTTTACATTTAAGTTTTTGAGGAACTAGCATAATGTTTCCTACAGTGACTATGCTCATACAATTGGTAAAAGCAAATATGGCTGGTGTGGTGGCTCACGCCTGTAATCCCAACACTTTGGGAGGCCGAGGTGGGCGGATCACTGAGGTTGGGAGTTTGAGGCCAGCCTGACCAACATGGCGAAACCCTGTCTCTACTAAAAATACAAAATTAGCTGGGCACAGTGGTGTATGCCAGTAATCCCAGCTACTGGGAGGCTGAGGTAGAAGAATTGCTTGAAACTGGGAGAGGAGGTTGCAGTGAGCCGAGATCGTGCCCATTGCACTCTAGCCGGGGCAACGAGAGCAAAACTTCGTTTCAAAAAAAAAAAGCAAATATATAAACCTCTTTGTTGACTTATTTGATCACATAGTTTAATTATTCATCTGAAGTGAGAATTTCTTTTCTTTCCTTAAGGGATTTTTCTTAATTTGTTCTGATAGATGCTGATTTCATTGTGTGTCTTAGATCTAAAATAGATGGAAGTGACACTCAAATTGCCAATTCATTGAGGATTTCCTTCCTGCCATCATCTTGTCTATACTTCTGTTTCCCACAAAATCACTGCCTTTCCTCTCTCCCATGCACTTGATTGTCCTCCTTGGCTGTTTTTTCTTTGCTCAGCACTCATCTTCAGTTTACCAAACTCTATGCTTTTCACAGAGACTCTGTCCTTCTCTCTGTCCCTCTAGTGATGTTTCAGAATTTTGCCTCCTGCATTTATTCACTGATGGCATTCACTTGGTCATGCCAAGATGCCTGTTAGCATTCTTGATCTGCCCCACTATATACTAAACTCAGCCATCTAGCCATCAGCAAACACCAGGCTTTACCCTGTTTCCCATATTTAGATAGATATTTGAATATATATATATATATATTGCACTTTAGGTTTTTGGGTACATGTGAAGAACATGCAGGATTGTTGCATAGATACATATATGGCAATATGTGGTTTGCTGCCTCCATTGCCATCACCTATATCTGGTATTTCTCCCCATGTTATCCCTCCCCAACTTCCCACCCCCTGCTGTACCTCCCCTAATCCCCCCTCCACAGACCTCAGTGTGTGATGCTCACCTCCCTGTGTCCATATGTTCTTTGTTTAAACCCACCTATGAGTGAGAACATGTGGTGTTTGATTTTTTGTTCTTGTGTCAGTTTGCTGAGAATGATGGTTTCTAGGTTCATCCATGTCCCTACACAGGACACAAACTCGTTGTTTTTTTGTGTGGCTGCATAGTATTCCATGGTGTATATGCGCCACATTTTCCTGTCCAGTCTATCATCAATGGGCATTTGGGTTGGTTCCAAGTCTTTGCTATTGTAAACTGTGCTGCAGTGAACATATATTTGCATGTGTCTTTTTAATAGAATGATGTATAATCCTTTGGATATATACCCAGTAATGGGATTGCTGGGTCAAATGGAATTTCTATTTCTAGATCCTTGAGGAATCACCACGCTGTCTTCCACAATGGTTGAACTAATTTACACTCCCACCAACAGTGTACAAGTGTGCCTTTTTCTCCACTTCCTCTCCAGCATCTGTTGTCTCCAGATTTTTTAATGACTACCATTCTAACTGGTGTGAGATGGTATCTCAATGTAGTTTTGATTGGCATTGTTCTAATGACCAGTGATGATGAGCATTTTTTCATATTTGTTGGCCTCATTTATGTCTTCTTTTGAAAAGTGTCTGTTCATAGCATTCATCCACTTTTGAATGGGCTTGTTTGTTTTTTTTTCTTATAAATCTGTTTTAGTTCTTTGTAGATTCTGGATATAAGTCCTTTGTCAGATGGATAGATTGCAAAAATCTTTTCCTATTCTGTTGGTTGCCGATTCACTCTAATGATTGTTTCTTTTGCTGTGCAGAAGCTCTGGAGTTTAATTAGACCCCGTTTGTCTATTTTGGTTTTTGTTGTCAATGCTTTTGGTGTTTTAGTCATGAAGTCCTTGCCTATGCCTATGTCCTGAATGGTTTTGCATAGGTTTTATTCCAGGGTTTTTATGGTGTTAGGTCTTATGTTTAAGTCTTTAATCCATCTGGAGTTAATTTTATTGTAAGGTGTCAGGAAGGGGTCCAGTTTCTGCTTTCTGCACATGGCTAGCCAGTTTTCCAAACACCATTTATTAAACAGGGAATCCTTTTCTCATTGCTTGTTTTTGTGAGGTTTGTCAAAGATCAGATGGTTGTAGATGTGTGGCATTGCCTCCAAGGCCTCTATTCTGTTCCATTGGTCTATATCTCTGTTTTGGTACCAGTACCATGCTGTTTTTATTACTGTAGTCTTGTAGTATAGTTTAAGGTCAGCTAGCATGATGCCTCCGGCTTTGTTCTTTTTGCTTAGAATTGACTTGGTAATGCGGGCTCTCTTTTGGTTCCATATGAAGTTTAAAGTAGTTTTTTCCAGTTCTGTGAAGAGGATCATAGGTAGCTTGATGGGGATAGCATTGAAACTATAAATCACTTTGGGCAGTATGGCCATTTTCACAATATTGATTCTTCCTAACCATGAGCATGGAATGTTTTTCCATCTGTTTGTGTCCTCTTATTTCCTTGAGCAGTGGTTTGTAGTTCTCCTTGAAGAAGTCCTTCACTATTCTTTGTTAGTTGTATTCCTAGGTATTTTATTCTCTTTGTACCAATTGTGAATGACAGTTCATTCTTGAGTTGGCTCTCTTTAAGGCTGTTATTGGTGTGTAGGAATGCTTGTGATTTCTGCACATTGGTTTTGTATCCTGAGACTTTGCTAAAGTTGCTTCTCAGTTTCAGGAGATTTTGGGCTGAGACAATAGGGTTTTCTAAATATGCAATCATGTCATCTGCCGATAGACACTTTGACTTCCTCCTTTACAAATTGAATACTCTTTATTTCTTTTTCTTGCCTGATTGCTCTGGCGAGAATTTCCAGTAATATATTGAATAGGAGTGGTGAGAGAGGGCATCCTTGTCTAGTGCCAGATTTCACAGGCAATGCTTCCAGTTTTTGCCCATTCGGTATGATATTGGCTGTGGGTTTGTCGTAAATGGCTTTTATTATTTTGAGATAGGTTCCATCAATACCTAGTTTATTGAGAGTTTTTAGCATAAAGCATTGTTGAATTTTGTCGAAGGCCTTCTCTGCATCTATTGAGATGATCATGTGATTTTTGTCTTTGGTTCTGTTTATGTGGTGAATTATGTTTATAGACTCGTGTATGTTGAACCAGCCTTGCATCCCCAGGATGAAGCCTACTTGATCGTCATGGATAAGCTTTTCAATGTGCTGTTGCAATCTGTTTGCCAGTATTTTATTGAAGATTTCTGCATCTATGTTCATCATGGATATTGGCCTGAAGTTTTCTATTCTTGTTGAGTCTCTGCTGGGTTTTGGTGTCAGGATGATGTTGGTCTTATAAAATGATTTGGGAAAGATTCCCTGTTTTTGGATTTTTTTGAATAGTTTCAGAAGGAGTGGTAGCAGCTCCTCTTTGTATGGCTGGTAGAATTCAGCTATGAACCCATCTGGACCTGGGCTTTTTTTGGTTGGTAGGCTATTAATTGCTGCCTCAACTTCAGCCCTTGTTATTGGTCTATTCAGGGTTTCGACTTCTTCCTGGTTTAGGATTGGAAGGGTGCAAGTGTCCAGGAATTTAACCATTTCTTCCAGGTTTACTAGTTTATGTGCATAGAGTTGTTTGTAGTAATCACTGGTCATGGTTTGTATTTCTGTGGAATCTGTGGTGATATCCCTTTTATTGTTTTTTTATTGCATCTATTTGATTATTCTCTCTTTTCTTTTTTATTAACCTGACTAGTGGTCTATTTTGTTGATCTTTTCAGAAAACCAGCTCCTGGATTTATTGATTTTTTGAAGGGTTTTTTGTGTCTCTATCTCCTTCAGTTCTGCTCTGATCTTAGTTATTTCTTGTCTTCTGCTAGTTTTTGAGTCTTTTTGATCTTGTTCCTCTAGCTTTTTCAATTTTGATAGGGTGTCAATTTTAGATCTTTCCTTGCTTCTCATGTGGGCATTTATTGCTATATATTTTCCTCTAGACATTGCTTTAAATGTGTCCCAGAGATTCTGATATGTTGTGTCTTCCTTCTCATTGGTTTTGAAGAACATCTTTATTTCTGCCTTCATTTCATTGTTTATCCAGTCAACATTCAGGAGCCAGTTGTTCAGTTTCCATGAAGTTGTGTAGTTCTGAGTTAGTTTCTGAATTCTGAGTTCTAATTTGATTGAGCTGTGGCCTGGGAGACTGTTTGTTATGATTTCCATTCTTTTGCATTTGCTGAGGAGTGATTTACTTCCAATTATGTGGTCAATTTTAGAGTAGGTGTGATGTGGTGCTGGGAAGAATGTATATTCTGTGGATTTGGGGTGGAAAGTTCTGTAAATATCTATTAGGTTTTCTTGGTCCAGGTCTGAGTTCATGTCCTGGATATCCTTGTTAATTTTCTGTCTTGTTGATGTATCTAATATTGACAGTGGAGCGTTAAAGTCTCCACTATTATTATGTGGGAATCTCAAGTCTCTTTGTAGGTCATTAAGAACTTGCTTTAAGTATCCGGGTGCTCCTGTATTGGGTGTGTATATACTTAGGATTGTTAGTTCTTGTTGCATTGATCCTTTTACCATTCTTAATGTCCTTCTTTGTCTCTTTTGATCTTTGTTGGTTTAAAGTCTATTTTATTAGAGATTAAGATTACATCTCCTGCTTTTTTTTGCTCTCCATTTGCTTGGTAAATCTTCCTCCATCCCTTTATTTTGAGCCTATGTGTATCCTTGCATATGAGTTGGGTTTCCTAGA
Organism: Cebus imitator; assembly: GCF_001604975.1. Classification (NCBI taxonomy): domain Eukaryota; kingdom Metazoa; phylum Chordata; class Mammalia; order Primates; family Cebidae; genus Cebus; species Cebus imitator. The sequence continues at coordinate 11,480,230 of NW_016107335.1, forward strand.
TACAGCGCACTGATGGGTTTTGACTTTTTATCCAATTTTCCAGTCTGTGTCTTCTGATTGGGGCATTTAGCCCATTTATGTTTAAGGTTAATATTGTTATGTGTGAATTTGATCCTGCCATTTTGATGCTAGCTGGTTGTTTTGCCCATTCATTGAGGCAGTTTCTTCATTGTGTCGACGCACTTTACCATTCGGTACGTTTTTGGAGTGGCTGGTACTGGTTGTTCCTTTCTATGTTTAGTGCTTCTTTCAGGAGATCCTGTAAACCAGGCCTGGTGGTGATGAAGTCACTGAGCAATTGCTTGTTTGTAAAGGATTTTATTTCACCTTTGCTTATGAAGCTTAGTTTGGCTTGATATGAAATTCTAGGTTGAAAGTTCTTTTCTTTAAGGATGTTGAATAGTGGCCCCCACTGTTTTCTGGCTTGTAGGATTTCTGCTGAGAGATCCACTGGGAGTCTGATGGGCTTCCCTTTGTGGGTAACTTGACCTTCACTCTGGCTGTCCTTAGCATTTTTTCCTTCATTTCAACCCTGGTGAATCTGATGATTATGTGCCTTGGGGTTGCTCTTCTTGAGGAATATCTTTGTGGTGGTCTCTGTATTTCCTGGACTTGAATTTTGGCCTGCCTTGCTAGGTTGAGGAAGTTCTCCCAGATAATATCCTGAAGAGTGTTTTCCAGCTTGGATTCATTCTCTTTGTCACATTCAGGCACGCCTATCAAACGTAGATTAGGTCTTTTCACATAATCTCATATTTCTTGGAGGCTTTGTTCATTTCTTTTTACTCTTTTTCTTTAATCTTGCCTTCTTGTTTTATTTCATTGAGTTTATCTTCAATCTCTGATATCCTTTCTTCTGCTTGGTAGATTTGGGTATTGAAACTTGTGTATGCTTCGCAAAGTTCTCATGTTGTGTTTTTCAGCTCTCTCAATTCATTTCTATTCCTATCTAAGCTGTTTATTCTCATTAGCATTTTGTCAAAGCTTTTTTCAAGGTTCTTAGTTTCTTTGCATTAGGTTAGAACATGATCTTTTAGCTCAGAGAAATTTGTAATTACCCACCTTCTGAAGCCTGTTTCTGTCAATTCATCAGACTGATTCTCCATCCAGCCTTGTTCCCTTGCTGGTGAGGAGTTGTGATCACTTGGAGGAGGAGAGGCATTCTGGTTTTGGGTGTTTTCATCCTTTTTGCACTGTACCTGTGGTCTTTGTAGCTGGTGACTTTTGGATGTGGTCTCTGAGTGGAGGTCCTTTTTGTTGATGAAGTTATTTCTTTGTTTCTTAGTTTTCCATCTAACAGTCAGGCCCCTCTGCTGTAGGACTGCTTGAGGTCCACTCCAGAACCTGCTTGCCTGGGGATCACCTGCAGCAGTTGCAGTACAGTAAGGGTTGCTGCCAGTTTCTTCTTATCTTTGTCCCAGAAGGATACCTACAAGATGTCAGCCTGAGCTCTCCTTTATAAGGTGTCTCTTTGTATATACGGGGGTTGGGGAACTGCTTGAGGAGACAGTCTGTCCCTTGTAGGAGCTCAAGTGCTGAGCTGTGAGCTCCATTGTTCTGTTCAGAGCTGCTGGGCAGGTACATTTAAGTCTGCTGCAGTGGAACTCATAACTGTCTTTATTTTCCCCAGGTGCTCTATCCCAGGAAGGTTTTATAAGTTCCTGATGTGCTGTTGCCTTTTTTCAGAGATGCGCTGCCCAGCAAGGAGGTAGCCTAGTCAGTCTGCCAGCAGAGGCATTGCTGAGCTGCTGCGGGCTCTGCTCAGCTGCTGTGTGAACTTCCTTGCAGTTTTGTTTATAAAGGTATAGTTAGAACTGCTTCTGTATTGGCAGACTGTCTTGGTAGTGGTAGACACCCTTCCCCCCACAGAGCTAGACCATCCTGGGTCCAGCTGTGCTTGCTGTGAAACTCTCCATCCAGAGCATTTCAGATTACTGGACTTTGAGGGGTTGGGACTGGCCGAACCAGATCACCTGGTTCCGTTTCAGCCCCATTTTTTTCAGTTGAATGGGTGACTCTGTCTCCAAGGTGTTTCAGTCACCAGTTGAAACGGTGCTCAGATTTGTATGAGTTTTTGTGCAGAGACCTGCTGCGTGGGCTGAAACAACTGTGCTAGGGACTTGTGGCACTTTTCTGCCTGGGAATCTCCTGGTCTGTGGGCAGTAAAAATTCATTTGGCAATGTGGTGATCACTCACCCTCTGTGTTTCCACTGGGAACTGGAATCCAGAGCTGTTCCTATTTGGTCATCTTGGCACCTCCCCAGTCATTTGATTTCTTGATATAACGTCTTGATATAACATTAACATATCTTGATATAATGTTGAATTACTATAATAGTAATTAATCAGGTATCTTCCTTATGGGAAGGTTAAACAATATTTGTAAAGCAGCTAGCATAGTGCCTGGTACATTCAATGCCCAATAGAAGTGAGTCATTTGTCATTTTTTAATAGCATATGACTGTGTAGAACATAGCTTTCAGGATCACATGGGCCGAGCAAAATCCAAGTCCTCTTGGATACGGTGCTCAAGAGCACTACCTCATCTGAACTGCAGGAGAGAGGGCCTCTGAAAGAGGATTCTAGCATCAGTCATTTTTCCTAGGTTTAAAATCTGGCTCTGTTGCTAAGTAGCTTTGTGACTTTAAGAAAGTCACAAATCTTAATCTCTGTGCCTCAGTTTTCCTATCTGAAGGCTCTGACAGCAACTGTTCTAGGATTGCTATGAAGATGAAATAGGATAACTTACAAAAAGCATTTTGCAGAGTGACACAGAATAAATGCTTTATATTTTAAACTATTATCTAATAAGTGGTGATGACTCTCTAGTTGAAAACTCTAATAGTAAGTTCTTGTTTTTACCATATGCAAGTAGTCATTTTTTAAAGGAAGTAGAAGAATGCAAGCAAGTGTGCCCAACCTTAAAACTATAACTACAAGTACATTTATGTAGCTCAACTAAAAATATTGATAAAATGCCTGCAATATGCAAGTGGTCTTTTTCTAGAAAAGAAAAACATTAGTCAATACCCCTGCCCTTACCCAGTTTCCCATTTAGTTGGAGAGATTAGCCATATAGACAAAGATAAAAAACAATGTTATGGTGACTAGGAAGAGGGCTAAATTGCTGGCCTTATTGTCTCTGTATTACCATGTAAATGCAGAGGTAATAATGTTTTCTGGATAGAAATGTTTTACTGTATGGATTTTTCCTTTCCTCTTTCTGTTTTTCCATGAAATGGTAATTTGGGATTTTTGGAGAAGGCTGTCTATTGATCCTCAAAGTTATCATATAATGTCCAAGTTCCAGGGCAAGAGACATTCTGAGACAGTACTGTGTGTGCATGTCTTTTAAAAAATTGTTTATTATGAAAATATTCAAACATATGCAAAATAGAACAGTAAAATGAACCTCCCCATCCCCACTACACAGATTCAACCATTATCAAGGTTTCATCACTTTTGCCCCATACATCCTTTTTCTCCCCCTTAATGAAGTATTTAAAACAGATCCTCGCAGGAACCTGTCATTTCATTCCTATGTATTCATGATGTATCTTGTCATGTAAGCAGTCACTACTGCCACATGATGCGAATGTATCATGGGCTTTACTGGGGGGAAAGTTACAGGTAGAGAAGTAGCAGAGTGCCCGACCCATTCCCAACTCTCAAAGTTTCATGGAATAAGCCAGGCATGGATGGCCAGGGTTTCAGTAGAGAGGGCAGTCAGCAGAGAGAGTGCTGCCCCATATTTGTGTTACCTGGGGTTATATGAGTGAACCTAAGGGGAGACGGGTGCACACACCTAGTTTCTTCAAAGAACAAGAAATATGTCAAAGAATTTCCAGGTCTAGAAATAACCTGAGGCATGCAGAGGGCCAAGGTCTGTCTGCAAGGGCCTGAGACCAGCCTTGCTTGTCAGGAATGAGGACATCAGACTAAGGCCTTGCTACCTCCTGCGCTCGGGTCTGTATTAGCTGGGCCAGGCCGAGCAAGCCACTAGGACCAGGAAAGAAATGAGCCTCTAGGAGCATCCAGATTTGCTTCTCACTGAATCTCTAAGAAATAAGGACATTTTCTTGGAGAACCACGATGCCATTATTATACCTAATACAAAGATAGCATCTTTGATATTTCATGCTTAACCTATAATCAAATTTCCCCAATTAGGAGTTCTTTAAGCTCAGAGTTGAGACTCATTTTTGGGGCATGAAATCAATTTTGTACATCAATATCAAGATCAAAAAAGAATATAAAATATCAGCATACGTCACAAATAGTAAAAACACTTTTTGCAAAATATTGTTTCCATTATATATGAGTGTACTGGGTTTGAGAAACACTGCTTTGGGGAAATTTCATGCTAATCCCTCTGTCCTTCCTTTTCTGCATCCTGTGTCCACAATTAATATCTTAATCTCTTAATATGACAAAATTAGACTGATCTTTACCCTAAGCATTTATTACTGGGTTTTCTAAAAGCAAATTCATTATTATTTCATTAGATTAATAATTGACAAAGTGGAAAAGAGTATGAATCAAGTAGTCACAATCATAGCATACTTCATATCAATTAACAAGCCATTCTCTTCTTTTTCATCCACCTGGAAAATCTAAAGTAGTGTTGGAAGAAGCCTGGAGTGTAGCCATTTGGGCTTACCATTTCAGATGTGGTATTAATGATAATATGGAAGGTGAACGGTTTGGGTCAGGGTTTCAATGCCCATTCTAATTTTTCATTCCCACAGTGATGAGATCTCAGAATAGTTCGGTACCCAGTTGGAGTCCAACCCATATTTACAATGAGACTTTAATGTCTATGATATTAAGAAATTGCCTTGCCTGGTAGTTAATGCTGTAATCTGAAAATAAGGGGAAGGTCGCCGTATCAGCTTACTAGGTCTGCCATAACAAAGTATCTTAACTGGTGCCTTAACACAGTGGGCATTTAGTTTCCAACAGTTCTATGAGTCAGATATCGAGGTGTCTGCAGGGCCACTCTCACTAAAGTCTCTAGGGAAGATGCCTTCCTTGTGTCTTCCAGCTCCTGGTGGCCTAGGGCCCTCCATGGCTGGTGTGATGGTTAATAGCAGGTGTCAACTTGATGGGATTGAGGGATGCCTAGATGGAAGTGTTATTTCTGGGTGTGTCTGGGAGGGTGTTGCCAGAGGAAACTTACTAATGTTTGGGTGGACTGGGAGAGGAAGACCCACCCTCTATGTGGATGGGTACCCAATCTGCTGCCAGCATGGCTGGAACAAGGCAGGCAGAAGAAGGGGGATCAGTTTGCTGAGTCTTCTGGCTCTGTTTTTTTCCCTGTGCTGGATGCTTGCTTCTGCTCCTCCTGGCCTTGGACCTCAGGCCCCATGCTCTTTGTCCTCCGCACTCTGGGACTTGCACCTGCGGCTTATGGGGTGCAGGGTGCTCTTTGGCCTTTGGCTGCAGACTGAAGACTGCAATATTGGCTTCCCTGGTCTTAAGGCTTTTGGACTTGTACTGAGCCCCTACTGCTTCTTTCTCTGTCCCCAGCTTGCAGAGGGCCTACCGTGGGACTTCACCTTATAATTGCGTGAGCCAGTTCTCCCTAAAAAAAAACTCCCTTTCATATGTCCATATATTTTATTGGTTTTGCCCCTCTAGAGAACCCTGACTAATCCAGCTGTGACAGTATAATCCTTTTCTTTGTGACCCTTTCGCACGGTTTTCTTCCTTGTGGGAATGTGTCTCTCTGTGTCCTCCCCTTTTCTTTTAAGGATGCTCATCATTGAATTTAGGACACACCCTAAGCCAGTATGAGCTTGTCTTCATCCTCAACTCGCTATATTTCCACATAAAGTCATATTCTGGGGTTCTGGAGAGACATACATTTTGGGGGGATGGTATTAAATCCACTACAATTACAAATGGGAGATTACAGGTGATAAGAAAGACTTGGAGCATTGATTCCAAGATTGTCCCAAAGGGCTACTCCTGGCTGTCTTGTCAATGAGAAGATTGGATTCAATTAGAGTCTGGGTATTGATACTAGGCATCAGCATTTTTAAAGCTCTCCAGATAATTCTAACGTGCAACCAAAGATGAGAATCACTAGGTTCTATGCTTTGTGAAGTGTCTTCAGTAGAGTTTGGGGATCCAAGACCTTTTCCTGTATAAGAGTACTGGGACTTTACAATCTCTTGCCTATGCTTCTAAAGTGTTAGCCTTTCACAATGTAGAATATTTTCAGCCTCTTTCATCAATCTCTCCATCTATGTATGACATGAATAATAAATTCAGAAGCCAATTATAACACTCCAAAATTATAGGTGAAGACAAATAGAAATAATGGTTAAAGAATGGCTCATTTTTCTTCAGACTCATTTTCGCTATGAAAGGGTTATCAAACTCAACCGCATTCATAAAAAAATTCCTCAAATTTTCATTAATATCTTTTTGACAAGTTTTTCATACTCACTGTGGTATTTATGAAACAGCAAGAACCTATTTCAGGGTGACAATTTTGTCTGTTCTTCTGTTCTGAATGTGTGTAAAAAAACCAAAAAACCCTGAAATACATGCAGACAGAAATCCTCAAGGCATTTGAAAAGAGAATGAAATAAATTCAATGGCACAATGTTCTTTCAAATAAGGAATTTATAGTTAATCTCATTGTTTATCCAAATGTCAGTACTATCAAAGATTATTGTTGCCCAAAGAATTCTTGATTTTCTTTTTTGTTGGGAGAGTCCTTAGTAAACTGGATTTAATCCACTTTGATGCCAGAAAGCCTAGATTAAAAGTTAGACATATAGGTAATGATCTTTGTATCTTACTCAGTGCAGTGTGGTCGGTCTGTGTTCTTTGAAATGGCTGAACTTGTCCTAATTTAGACAAATGAGAATTCAGATGGTATAACAGCAAGGGAAAGACCTACCCCCAAGATTCAATTACCTCCCGCAACACATGGGAATTCAGGATGAGATTTGGGTGGGGACACAGCCAAACCATGTCACCAGGCAAATTCTAAAATAAACTGCAGAATGCCAATGCACCAGTTCACCTCGTCCTGGCAGTGAAATGCCACCCTACATGTGTATGGGGATTTTCAAAGACCTTGTAAGTTTTCCCAACATTGTAAGAGCTGATATTGTTTAGGAACAAAAGTTTCTCTGCTCAAGGTAACAAACACAGGTTGTAAAAGCCCAGGTTTGGATTTGATCACTAAAAGGTAATACAATCAGGTGGCAAATAAGGATGTTTCAGTCAATGACAGATGGTGTATATGATGGGGTCCCATAAGATTATAATAGGGCTGAAACATTCCTATCACCTAGTGTCATGGCACAGTGTGTTTGTGGGGATACTGGTGTAAACACACCTACTGCACTGCCAATCATGTAAAAAGTGAACAATGTCCTAGGCCTTCACATTGACTTACCACTCATGGGCTCATCCAGAGCAACTTCCAGTCCTGTAAGCCCCATTCATGGGAAGTGCCCTACACAATTGTACCATTTTTTATCTTTTCTTTTTTTTGAGACAATCTCCCTCTGTCATCCAGGCTGGAGTGCAGTGGCATGATTACAATTCTCTGCAGCCTTGACTGCCTGGCAGCCTCCTGAGTAGCTGGGACTACAGGCATGCACCACCACACCTGGCTAATGTTTGTATTTTTTTGTAGAGATGTGGTTTTGTTATGTTACCCAGGCTGGTCTTGAACTCCTGGGCTCAAGCAATCTGCCCACCTCAGTCTCCAAAGTGTGGGGATTACTGGTGTAAGCCACCATGCCTGGCCTTTTTTTTTTTTTTTAAATCTTCTATGCTATTTTTTTACTGTACATTTTCTATGTTTACACAGGCTTTGATACACAGATACTTGCCACTGTGTTACAGGTGCCTACAGCTTTCAGAGCAGTGCGTGCTGTACTTTTCTGTAGCCTAGGAGCAACAGGCCATGCCATACAGCCTAGGTGTGCAGTGGGCTCTACCATCTAGGTTTGTGTAAGTTCACCCTATGATGATCATGTAATAAAACACCTGTGATGTTCATGTAACAAAATCATTTAAGGGCACATTTCTCAGAGTGTATTCCTGCCATTAAATGACACATGACTGTAACTGGTTTTGTAAGTTGGCTGTAAAACCTGGGGAACACATGTATCTTTTTTCATTTTCCAAACAATCTGTTGTGCTTACAAGACTTACTCCATTTTCTTTATAGCCCAGAAGCTGATTCTCTGTGCCCATTTTATGTTTAGACCACAATAAATTCAGCTTCCAGGGATGCAATCATTGCTAGAAAAACTCATCCTTAGTCATAGGAAATAATACATTAAATGTTTTGTCTTACAATACACTCTATGTGAGATGACTGCAGACCCAAACGGACAGCTAAGCACCATCCTTCACCCGCGGCCTCCTGCTGTTTTCATCAGGAAGCAGCTCGGTGATGTATGTTAATGCCCTGGCTCTTGGAAGCACCTGAAGCTTCTCCAAAAGGAAGATTCTAATTTTAGTGTTGTATTTAATTTTGCTCTTTCATCTTCGAGCAGTAAAATGAAGGGCAGATTAATCCTTCTCAGGATGGCATTACTGATATGGTAGTCTTGAAAAAGGAGAGGAAATACAAATGCTTCATTTAATGGTACTAATATATCTTCATTTACTCATCATCTGATATGGTTTGGCTCTGCGTCCCCACCCAAATCTCATCTTGAATTGTAGCTCCGGTAATTCACACATGTTGTGGGAGGGACCTGGTGGGAGATGAGGAATCATGGGGGCAGTTTCCCCATACTGTTCCTGTAGTAGTGAGTAAGTCTCACAAGATCTGGTGGTTTTAAGGGTTTCTACTTTTGCTTCTCGCTCACCTTCTGCCATGATTGTGCGGCAACGTGGAACTGTGAGTTCCTTAAACCTCTTTTCTTCCCAGTCTCGGGTATGTCTTTATCAGAAGTATGAAAATGTGCTAATACACTAGCCTTTTGGTACGCCCCTGAAGCCCCTGATAATAAGAAATATTTCATTTGACCCAGTGTTCAAAGGGACCAATTGAGAAAGGCCATAGAACCAATGATTTGTTCAAGGTTATGTAATAGCTACAAGGACCATAAAGAACAGCAGTTGCTTTTATCCAAAGTGCAAGTGTAAAATATGCTAGTCTTAGAATGCAATTGAGCTTCAGAAACCAATCCCAGGATGTTATTCTCTTCAACCTCTGCAGCTGTGTTTGAAGAAAAACACTTCACCTAGAAACAGTAGATCAAGAACCAGAGGAAAGACTGGACTTGGAACTCAAACGGTGAGTAAGAAAAATGGCTTTCTTGTCATTTTCCCCCCTTTTAAATGCTATTGCTCGTTGCCATATCAGTTCAGTCCATGGCTGGGAATATTGGAGATAATATTGTCTTTCTTGCTTTTTCTTTCTTCTGTTCTAGCACTGAGGAAAGTGACAAGTCTGGGTTTCTATGGGGTTTCAGACATGACCACAATTTTACTTAAGCCACCAGAGCCTTCATCTGGGAACACTGTGTGAGGGTCCGACAGACCTGAGCACCTGTGTGTGTGACGCTTCCCCCAGCCAGGGGCTTCACAATGAACAACCCTGATGTGTAGCAGAATCAGTAGATTCCCCAAGACGTTTCTCATGGTTCAGTGGCTAAAGTCAGCCAACCAACAAACCAACCTACCAATTGACCAAAACTCTTGTATTTTCTGCCACTGGCAGAGTCATCTCAGATGATAATCACCATGAGAGGCATGGTTCTGAAACTAAAGCACAACAACATGACATTTAAGTGAAGGACAGACAGCCAGAAAGACTACCTATTGACTGAACCAACCACATACTCCATGCGGTCAAATATGTGCATTAGCTACATGTACATCAGCATGGATCTCAAGAATTAGAGAATTGTTAAAGAATGGAGATGGGGCAGTGCATGAATTTGTTGCTTTTGTTAACAAATGCATGTTGTATATTTAATATCATATGTCTATGCTTAAGTATGGAGGTATAAGGGGAAGTGGAATTAAGAATTACTGCTTAGCTGAAGTGTGGTGGCTTCAGGAAACCATAGAGGGTGTGGGAGGTAGGAAGGACTTACCACAAGTTGCAAAGTGGGCAAGGAAAGAGAAAGGGGATGTTTAGGAGGCCAAGCAAGTCATGAAAGCTCTTCACACCTAATAACCAAAATACAGGTAGAACGAGGTGCAGACCCAAGCCTTGGTTGCTGAGTTTTGCAAAGCAATGGTGAAGTGGCTTAAGTCGCTTTGAGCAAACGGAAGCCTACAAGAGCTTCCCTACAGAACGACACTTGAGAAGGCAGGTAGAGCTAAAACGAAGTGTGAAAATGTCTGGATTAATTTTACAGAGATGAGGAAAAGAGTGGAATTACAGCCTCCTATAAAATCTGTTCCTGAATTAGAGGACTGTCCAGTGAATACTGTACCCAGTATTGGGTAGGTGGCTTAGCTTCAGGGTACAGGGGCTGGATCTCTGTATAGCACAGACTGTGTGGCATTTTAGAGGGTCTCAGCCTCTATCCAATGTTCCTTTGAGCCATTTTCCAGTTTGGAATCGGCATTCAACAGAAAGGTCTCTTACACCACGATTGGGATTTCTGAGGCCCCACCAAGTAATATGTCTCTTCCTTAAAGAGCAACTAGATTGTACTAGATTATTTTAATTGTCAAACTTAAGAGTGTCAGTACATGGGTGTTGAGGTCTCGAGGCCAAGTTATAGAAGAGATTTGTGTGATGTTGGCGGAATAACCCAAGGTACTTCTTGGAGACTGCATTTATGTTTGTTGTTATTTTATTTATATAAGGCCACCTATAGAATTGAGATTTTTGGGGGGTCCCTAACCACAGAAGAATATATGAATGAAGATTAGGGGATCTATGAATTTCATGAACGTATTTGCAAAATTTTGCATGTGATGCTTGTTGCTTTCATCTGATGAAGTGGCCTCAAGTGTATAGGCAGATGAGAAGAGATTCCATTGAGAATGAGGGGACAGGAGGTGGCTGACATGAAGGATCTTCCAGACAAAGGCAAAGGATGAACCCCAGAGTACTCTGGGAACTGTATTTTAAATCTAGAGGACTATTTCTTGAAGGCTTCTGATGACTTTCAGGTATACATTCACCCTGTGCTGGGCGGGTTGTGTGCATGCATCTTTTCATTGTGAGACTCCAGTGCTTGAGTCCTCCACTCGCTCTAGGAGTATCTACAGTTAATTTTTTTATAACTCTTTTTGTTTATAATTCTTATAGTTGTATTTCTGAGGGATATATACTGCGGCCCCTGCAGTTAACAATAAATGTGGGGGAAAGACGTTGCAATGTCACAATCCCCTGCTTCAGGATGCTGGTAGGCCACCATCGTCACTCCTTATCCAGTGGCCGCCAGTGGAGAGCCAAGGCAACGCTTCCCTGGTGATGCTGAACACAGTTCTTTCTTCCCCTTCCCTTTCTCTGTCTCTCTCCCCACTCCTCTTCTTGTAGGGCAAAGTGAGGGGGTTTGGGATTTCAGAGGTGATGCCAACAGCAGGGAATCACACAGGAAGCAAGTAAGCGGGAGAGAGTCTCACTTTAGGCAAGTCACTTCCCCTCCTTAGGCTTGTTTCCTAGTCTGGGAAACAGCATCATCTCAGTACCTCCCTGACAGGCTGTGGGGAGCACTATTAAAGCAGGGATGAGGATAGGGCGTGACACACAGTCCACGGTACCTAACCAGCTAGCATTGCCATTATTATAATTCAGAACGCTATTCCATGCCAGGCACTGTCCTAGGCACTGAGGACATACTGAAGAACAAGACAGAAAAACTCCCTGCCCTCCTGCTATGCAGGTGGGTGTTGGAGGAGTCTGATTTACACTTGGATAAACTGGTGCACAGCAAATGAGGAAAGGCCATTTCACCTCCTCTTCCTTTTTCTTCTGGAAAAAGGCCAAAGCCCTGGGAGCAGCAGGCTTCCTCTGAGATCTGCCTGCTGGGGCTGTGATGCTCTCCTACAGCTGGGGACACTGGTGGGGATGATCCAAGGGCAGTGTTCAGTGGGTTGCCCTCTGGGGCCAGGTAGATGCCTTGTCAGTTGCTGTGCTGTGCAGCTGGCTGTTGGTGCACAAGGCTGCTGCCTTCCTATGGACGGATTCTGCCAGGGAGCACAGGCAGCAGTCAAAGCAGAAACTCCATGAATAGTAACACCACCATCTAGGGAGAGTCATGTCCGTGGAGTTACTTAGCTGGGGACTCTGTACATACAGTGTTAATTTTCACAATAATCCCATCAGATGGGTATTGTGATTGCCATTTTATGGACAGGGAAACTGGGAGAGTTTCACACTGCTAATGAATGGTGAAGTATGTTTCCAGACCCAGGTCGTATGGACTTTGAATCTGTGTGTTTCCCAGTGTACTGTGTTAAGGAAAGTTCACTTCTGAGCAGGCACCCCTTGCCCTCTGCACTTACCTGTGCCAAAGCTGCTTGGATGACAATCTCATTAGGGTGAAAATGGGCAGGACCCAGCTGGGAGCCTTCCAAATGACCAGTATCATTGTTGCTTGAGAATCTGCTATGACACAGAAGACAGCATAACCCTAGAGTGTCTGACTGCATGCACACTCACACATGCTCATGCATGCACACACACATGCATAGTAAAAGGCCTTGTGGAGACATCTGGGGATGTGTTAACCACAACTGTTGAAGTGGAAGACAGGAAGGAGGGCAGGCAGGCCCTGGACACAGGGTCCTGACACCAAGGTTGGCCCGTGACAAGTGGGTGTGGGCTCTAGAGAGCAGGGCGGGTGCACTGAAGGCCTTCATCTCTCTGGGGTTACCTCCTGCCATCTGCCTCTAGCCCAGCTCTGGGGCTGCTTGGCACCCACTGCAGTCTTTCTACTATTTCCTGGTCATAGTTGATTCCTGTATTCTCTGATGGTTTAAAATCCTCCCAGAGCAGCCTCTGTGAAAGGTCACTGAAGTTCACAGAGAAGACCAGTAAGATTAGATCATCTGTACTTCTTACGCTTCCTTTGCTACACTTTGAATTTCTCAGGAATGCAATTTTCTCTGGGAGAACCTCAGTATCTGGGTACAAAAGATAAGGCCAACGTAGGCCAGTGAAGCACCCACTGTTGCATGTGTCCAAGAGGGGGAAATGTTCTACCTCTGAAGCCCCTGTCGTTTCTCTGTCCACGGCCTTTTGTTGCACAGGGCACGAGCTGTCACTCCTCTGCAGGCAGGACCCCAACAGTGGTGATTATTCAGGGCTCTACTGTCTCTAGCTTCTTCCGGGGTTGGGGTTTCATCTGCTTAGAAGAAAAAAGACAGAAAATGTGCACATCACCAAATGTATTTATAGTCCTAGATGCATACTGAGAATGTAAAGTGAATTGGAAGGATGGGCCAGGCAGTCCAGCCTCAGCTGGGGTTCCTTTGAAGCAATTTCTTAAAGCACATGGACTTCTGACTTCCTTCCAGACCTGTGATTGTCTGGTCAGCACATCTAAAAAGGATGTTCTTTTGGGTTGAATAGTGGGTGCCTAAACTCATGTTCACTCAGAATGCCAGAATATGAGCTCATCTGGAAACAGGGTGTTTGCAGAGGTAATGAGCTGAGATGAGGTCACAGTGGAGGAGGGTGGAACCTAACCCAATTGATGCAGGGCAGGTGAGCCCCAAAGTGGGGCTTAGCCCATCAGGTCCCTTGGCTTCACCCAGGAAAGAATTCAAGAGCAAGCCAGAGGTAGGTGGATGAAAACAGCTTTACTGAGACAGCAGTGTTGCAGCTCCGTGAAGCTCCTTCAGGGCAGGGCTACCCTACACACAATGTGCAGAGAGTATCAGCTCAGGGCAGTCTTACAGTCATATTTATACCTACTTGTGATTATATGTAGATTAAGGGGCAGTCTATGCAGAAATTGCTAGAAAAAGCATGGTAATTTTTGGATTATCAGGTCATTGTCACGGAAAGGGGTGGTAAAACCTGGGTGTTGCCATGGCGATGGTAAACTGGCAGGCACACTGGTGGGGGTGTCTTAGGAAAGCTGCTTCTCCAAGGTCCCTGTTTGAGCTAGTCCTCAATGTGGTCCAGTGTCTGATCTCTGCCTCTGGAGTCAAGTCCTGCCTCACACCTTATGATGGCTGCTGTCCTTATAAGAACAGAAGAGACACAGAAATGAATGTCATGTGAAGACAGAGATGGAGATGAGAATGATACACTACATACCAGGAAATGCCACGGCTGGCTGGTGACCATCCGACGCTGGGACAGAGGACAGGGCGGATTCTCCCTCACAGCTCTCAGAAGGGACCAACCGTGCTGACACTTGACTTTGGACTTCTGGCCTCCAGAACTGTGAGAAAACAAATTTTTTGTTGTTTTAAGCCACTTAATTCATAGAACTTTGTCGTGACAGCCATAGAAAATGAACACAGCAACTGACGAGAAAGGTGGGTGTGCTCATGCTTGTGACAGTCACCTGCAGACTTTAACCTAGGAGGATGCTTTAGCTCCTATGCATGCAATGGGATTAGGCTCGGGAAGAAAAGGTGGGCATGGGATGGAGAGGAGTCAGGGAGTGAAAACGGGAGAGGGAGGACAAAACCATGGATGTGTTGAATGGGATTCAGAAGGGCAAGTGTCTCAAGGGAGAGGGGAAAAGTCCTTCCCAGGCCTCACACCAGGTACACTGATGAAGATGACGATGATGGTCACAGCCATTCATGTGGTGCTTACTGTGAGTGGACGCTTCATGCACGTTAACTCATTGAATCCTTCGCTCTCCTGTGAGGTAGGTACTGCTGTCTCCTCTGTTTTGCAGATGAAGCACAAACAGGTTAAACAGCTTTTCCACAGTCCCAGGACTGGAACATCTGCTGCCTGGCAAGGCTCTCTTCTTGGTTTGCAGACAGCTGCCTTCTTGCTGTGCCCTCACGTGGGTACAGGGAGAATGAGGACAAGCTCTCACACACCTCCATCCTACTCCTAGAGGCAAGAAAATATGATTAATTCAGCTTTGAAGTCAATGAGGCAGATATGGTCTCCCTCTCTGGATTTACCTTTGTCCTCTTGTGTTCACACCCATCCTTGGTTTTCTCACTTCACCCCTAAGTTGTAACTGAAGGATTTACTTCTCAGCAAGGGTAAATGCTTCCCAGCATTGAGAAGGATGCTGTTAAATCACATTGTTCTTCAAAATCAAATTTTACCTTAGAATCTTAACTTTCTCTCCTATAAAGCTCCAGGTCTAACTGTAGTAATGCTGAGCTCCCAGAATATTGCTCTAGAATCCCAGTCCCCATTTCTCCCTGTCTGGGAGCCACAGCGATGGCTCTGACTTTCCTTGGATCCTTTAGACAAGACACTGAACACAGAACACCATTGCCAATTACGGTACCCACTGGCCACCCTCCAGGAACAGACCTGTGGTTTAGCAAGTTGAGTTGACTACTCATTGCAGTGAGGGACCACTCACACCATGGGAACCATGGCACGTCTTCATAAGGGGATGCTAGAACCTATTATAGGATGAGGGCTTTGACTGGGTGATTTGGGGGAGAGTCTAAGGAAACACAGGTTTGCTCTAGAGTAGGTATCAGAAAATAGGGCAATCCTCTGCGTGGGTATCTCAATCAATCTCATCTAGAGGAAGGCCAGACTAGAGTGAGGAAAACGCTGGAATTGATAAATAGCACAGTAGTTGCTCAGTGAACAAGATAAAGTGATATCTGAGGTTTTTTTGGTTGCCCCATGACCTGGTCTACACCCACGTCCTGAGAGACTGTTTATGTCTAGCAGGAGAACACGTGGCTTAGCTGTGCCAGATCAGTTTGCAGTAGCATAGAGACCAAGCTCTGAACACCAAATCCAGTTCCCAGGCATCAGGGCTGCATTTATTTTCTTTTTCACACTGTTCTGTTCAGGGAAAAAAAATATCAGGGTGTATTAGCTATGAAACTGTGTGATTTTGGTGATTCTGCATTCAAGGTAAATGATATTTGCATTTAAAATTGGCATTGCACAGTATAAAGACAAAATTCATGCTAATCATTTTAATTTTTCTTTACTTCAACATTAAATGGCAATTTAAAAAACACCGTGAATAGTTGAGAGAGAGACAATGTGAAAGAAAAGAAAAAGTTTTATGTTTCAGTCCCATGAGCGACCTTTTTTCCTGCTTTTTGAACAAGGTGGTCCCGTTTCCGTTTTGTGCTGGGTCCACCACATGGTGCAGCCATGTCTGTTTCCTGGTCTTTACTTCTTTTAACCCTTGACAGTGCCCTAAAGAGGAATTTCTCAATGTCCTCATTTTCCTTTGTCTTTCAGAGATCACTAGCTGCTGTGCATTCCCCAAGTTGGTGAATGCCATAGGAGTCAATTCCCTGAGGATTCTTTTAGAGACAACACTTAGGTTAATGGAGAGGAGTCAACCCAGCCTCCCAAATTCTTCCCAGATCCTGGTGCTTCTTTGCACGGGTGGAAGCAGGAAGGGAACAGAAGCTGTTGCAGGTCAGTTCCCACTGAGGATTCAAAGCCTTTGCATCTGGACACCCATCAGAAAGACATATTCCCCAGGCCTTACTGTGCTTTTCTGGTTATTTTTTGTTTTCTTTCATTTTTCCTGGGTCAAAAATATTCAAGCGTCCATTCCCTCTTCTGATTAACATCTTATTTATAAATAATTTCCCAGCTCTCATCACAAGTTGCCCTAATGATTCCCTGGCAGCAACCTCAGCTCAGATTTGTCTCTGCTATAAACGTATAGTGAATCTGTTTCCTAGAAAGGCCTTTATCCTTTACACAGCAAATCACTTTACAATATCATTTAGAGAAAGATATTTGAGCAGAGATTTAAAGTGACTTCGTGACAAACCGGGTAAGAACAGAGAGATGAACTGCATTTGAAATATTCAGAATTTTTGACGCACTCACTCCTAACAGAAACGTCTGCTACGCTTACATTCAGATACCTGAAGACTTCTGCCCTGAGGCACAAGATGTCAATAGAAGATTCCATGAGTCTTTGCCCAATTTTTTGGCACTGTATCTGCAAATAGCCCTGACCCATCCTTTTGGGTCCATATAGTTAGAAGGCTGAACAGAAGGCTCTGAATCAAAAGACAGCAGCCTACTTGGACAAAGTGGACACAAGAGGAAATAACGGCATCATCACCACCACCCCAAATCTCCATCCCAATCCTGGGGCTAGATTCTCTAAGCCATCTGGACATCCTCTCTGAGTGGTGGCTCTTCTTGGCTGCTACTACTCAAAAGGATGAAACAGGTTTTATTGGATCTCAACAAAACCTGCCTTCCCTCACCAAACCACATGATTCTCATCTGTTATTCTCAAGCCTCAAAGTGAAGCTTAAGCCTCGAACACCGAAATGGATGAATTGGAATTGGACCTTATTCCATCAACTGCATTAACTTTCACAGTGAGAAGTAGTTTATTAACAGGGGAAACTAAACCTTTGCTTGGTTTCTTAACATAGCACGTGCAGAACATAAAAACTGACCCTAATTTCTAACAAATTACTGTTATTATCACATTTAAATATACTGAGTGCTTAGAAGCACTCTTTACTTTAAAAGCATTGTCTCATTGAATGCTTATTAACATTGAAATTATTATTATTACATATGTTTAACAGATAAAGAAACAGGTTTAGGAAAATTGAGTAACTAACCAAGGTAAAACAGCAAGTCTGTTTGAACAGAATTTAAACCCGGGGTGTCCAGCCCCAGTGAATTTGCTCTCAGCTATTATGGTATAAAATATTTATATGCAATACCCATTTAGTTTATATACCCAAACATATTCATTACAAAACTATGGAATGTATTCACTGCCCTGGAAATACTGCAGTTTGCATTTGGAATTTTGATTATTTACAAAAAAGCCAAAGTGCATGATGCATATTACTTTGTCATTTTGCTGAGGCACGATCTAAGTCTTGCTCACAAGATTTCAATCTTTCCCTGTTACAGCATAAGCCCTTGAACCTCAGCCCTAAAAATGAAACACATCTGCAGCTGAAGATGTGAAGAACCTGACTGCACCCGGGGTGGAAAGCCTAGAAGAGACAGGAACGCTAACAACGTTCTTCTGCCCACCACTTCCTACAGGACTGCAGACAGCACAGTTAAGAATGCGGAGTTTTCTCATCTGTATAGGCCCCACAGTTCGTTCAAAACAAATCCCTGCCTCTCACTGAGGACCTGTTCTCGGCAGCAAGTCAGCTCTTGACAGCAGCTATCATCTTTCTGTTCCTGCAGAAATGTCAACATCCACTTTGCCCATCCACTAAAGAACCACGTGGCTGTTTTCAAGATTCCAAGGAGCCACCCAGCTGAAGGAATGGAGCCCTGCTGGGCCACACTGACTTGGGCAAAAAGGAGAAAAGCAACATGCTATTGAGTGGAAACAGGGTCTCTGTCACTCTCTCCTTCATTAGCCTGGCTAACTTTCCAAAGAACAGTGGGGGTTTTTGTTTTTACTATGTGAATAAGGTAGAATTCTTGAGAGAGAGAGAGAGAGAGACCAGGAGAAAACCAACCCCAGAAATAACTGAATTCTAGCAGAAAGTGGAAGTCAGTGACACCTTGGCAATGGAATTGTGTTTGGGGTTCCCTTTCTTTCTATCTGCCCTTTTCCACTATAGAGGTGAGATAAATAAGGTACCCATTGATCTAACTCCTTTGTGGCAACTTAATCACTAATAAAACCTGAAGGAGAAGAAAAATGTATTATTGTGTAAGAGGTAGCCTTTTTCATAGAATATACAACAAAATCAATTACAAGGAGGTTTGGATTTCAGCACTAGATCTATTTGTTACAGGTCAGCTGTGTGATCTTGCACAGGAGCCCTTTTAGCCTCATTTAGCCTCAGTTTCTCTACCTGTATAAAGAGAAAGTCAGGGAATTTCCTGAGGCTTCTTCCAGCTCTTCCCTTCCAAAGTGTTTTGAGTAAACACAGTCCAGATAGCTGACTGCAGCGTATCTCTTCCCAAGTAATTCCTTATTTTGGCCCCTAGATTCACCTACCCATGGTCAGTTTGCCCACGAAGTGTCCTCTGATTAATGGACAATTTCTGTGCCTCTCTCAGCCTCGGTTTCCCCTTTAGTCACTATGCTAAACCCCGAGAGACAGCATAGAAGACACAGTCATGTTCTCAAGGAGCATGCTGTTCAGAAAGGCAGCAGGTCTGCCTAGACAATCTCTAAGGCCTGTTCCAGATCTGCTGTCTTAGGATTCTATAATTGCACGCACTTCAGGGACTACCATCTTCCACAACTAAGGCTGGTAATAAAGAAAATGATTTGTATTTCAGAAGCTCTGTTCAAAGATATTGTACACCACAGGGACAACATCTGCCATCTCGTCCAGTGGAAGACTCTGAAATACCCAGCTGTGAACATAGTCTTTTAAGCCTCCTTTAGAAGACAGGTAGCAGAAAAGCAAGCTCAAGTGTCAGCTGCAAATGGCCTTTTTCTCCAGAGTTGTTTAGACTTGAGCTACTTTCTGAAATTGGAGTGCAAAAATTCAGAGTTCTACTATGATTCTCCAATAGTTCGTCAGTATTCCTGGCCTGTCCTACAATCACGAGAGTCTTTGACTTTTCACCTGCCGTGTTGCACTGTCCTGGGGACACGCAGGCCCTCACTCTCTTATTTCCTTCCATCAACACATGTATATGTGACACAGGCCAGCAGAGAAAGGACTGGGCCAATGTAATGATCTCAAACAGGTTCAAACCTGTCTCTGAGGCTGTGTCAGCACCATGCTATAGCTCCAAGCAAAATTAGGTCACATGCTAAGACAACAGGCATAAAGTAGATAGGGTCTCTCCAACCTCTCAGACTTTGCAATTCAGGATAGACAATCAAATGAGGCCACCTTTTCTCAACTCCCCCTAAGACACACAAACACACACTCCCTGTGAGTTCCAAAGTGCAAAGGAATCCTTCCAGAAGAGCCTAATGAAGACTGTTCATTCCACGCCTCTCCCTGACATAACTAGTGCCCAATGATCAGGCCTCAGGCTCTGGCCAGGAAGCACACAGGCATTCCAACTGTAGCACCCACTCACAGGGCAACTGGCTTGGGATCTCTGAGCCTCGACTTCCTCATCTAGACAATGGACAGTGCACTCCTGGAGTGTACTAGCTCAGAGGGCTGGTGGTGAGATTAAGACAAGACGGTTCTAGGGAGCACCCCAGAGAGAAGGCTCAGGGTGTGATACGGTTTGAATCTGTGCCCCCACCAACATCTCATGTTCAAGTGTAATCCCCAGTGTTGGAGGTGGGGCCTAATGGGAGGTGACTGGATTGTGAGGGCTTTTTCTCATCAATGATTTAGCACCACCCCCTTGATGGAGTCCTCACAATACTGAGAGCTCTCCTGAGGAGATCTGCTTGTTTAAGAGTGCAGCACCTCCCCGCTGCCTTTCTTGCTCCTGCTCCTGCCATGTGTGACTCTCCTCCCACCATGATTAGAAGCTTCTTAAGGCCTCCCCAGAACCTGAGCAGATGCCAGCATCATGGTTCCTGTGACAGCCTGTGGAACCATGAGCCAATTAAATCTGTCTTCTTTATAAATGACACAATCTCTGGCATTCCTTTATAGCAATTCAAGAACAGACTAATACATGGAGTCAGCAGCTTCTGGTTCTCATGACTCAGACCTTCCCTGCATGGGATCAGGTCTTCCAGAAAGCTTCGGCCTGGTGGTTATAACTAACAAGAGGAAGCTTTTTCTAAAAATTTGCTTGGGCACTCTACCCTCTCTAGTTAATATTCATTTTTAATTATTCAAAAATATGTGGTTATTGTAGAAAATTCAAAAACATAGAGGTCCCTCTTTGAGGCCTGTCTTTTCAAACTGTTTAGAATGTATGCGCACAAACATACTTGCTGGAGAAAGTAGTCACACACACAGACATCATTTTAAACAAAAGTTGTACAGATATTGTATTGGCCCCTTTAGCTGCTGTTTCCAAGAGATGAGAGAACACAAAAAAAATTAAAAGGAGACTTACATATGTCCAAATAAAGCTTGTGCTGCTAGTACTGGTCTCTTCTTCCTAAAAGTTCTAGAAGATGTTTCCAGGAGCAAATATTAGCCTGTGCTCTCTCTCCACAATTGACTACATTTCCATTAGTAATGATAATGTTATATCATAAAATATCCAGACACACAAAAATGATAATTGCTGAATCAAGGGCAAATAATTTCAGAGCAAGGATAAGAAGATGAAACAAAAGTCTTAAACTGTAACTCAGCAAATCTGTCATTATCCAGAAAAAGTCTAGATGGTTTGTTTGCCTTCAACTCATTTATTGAGTTATATTAATGATTGCCACATACTCATCTGGGGACCTTTTTCTGGGACCCAGTGCCCCCCACCAAAAAAATCAAAAGTCGAGCTGAGAGACTGTCAAACCCCAAAGGATGCCAGCCTTGCCCAGAAACTCTGACTCCAATGGCTTCTAAGCAGAGCTATACCTGGTCTGAAGTCTCCCCATGGACTGGAAGACCATCTAACAAAAGCAATTGCTTCTTTCTGCCCCTTCAAACAAGAGGGAAAGACTTTGGCATCATAAAAAATGAAATAACACCATGCTGAACGGAAAGAATCCCTTTTAAAGGCCATTAAATACAAATTGCCCTCCTTGCTGCTAACGGTTTCAATTAACACTGAAATGTTCCGCCAGCCTAGCTGCAGCCTCTCCCTGAATCAAGATCGCATCATCGTTTGCCTGTTTGTTCAAACACAGAGCTAGACAGGACAAATTTATTAGCGTAATCCCATTTAATATGGTGACTACACATTCTCGCTGTCGGGAGTGAAGCGCATTTGTCAGAGTGATTACATTGCCGGCGTGAAACTCCGGGATCCCTGCTCTTCCTAGCGTTTCTAACTTCACGTCTACTCAACGGCTCCGAGGTCAGAGCATCTTCTTCTAGGAAAACCTTCCTGGAGCCTACTCCTGTGAGTTAAGAAGACCCAATAGCATGGCAGCATCCCCCAGATTCCCTGGCTCGCTTATAAGTTCCTTGTGATTCTGGGAGCAGGAGGAGATACCAATATGAACCATGGGATTTCTTTTAAAGAGGGGCTAATATTCTGTTAAAAGCAAGACTCATATCTGAAAGAATGCTGTGTTCTGTAGCAGGTCCCCACAAAAATAATCTCAATAAAATCTGCTACTCCCTGTCAGCTCTGAGAGGTCAGGGATGGCATAATCCTGTCCACACGTCTTCTCTCATCCTCATTACCTGGCACATACTGGGCACATGTCGAACGAAAGAACAGTTGAATGAATGAATGAACAAATGAATGAATGAATGAACAAATAAAAGAATGAATGAACGAATGAGTTTCCAGGTATGAAAATAGGCAGTACAGGCAGACGGCAAAAGGAAGAGTGGAATGTGATTGTTTCTTCCAAACACAACATTTTTAAAGTTGTCTGTCCATTTTTAATTTTAGCTTCATTGATTCCATTTCATCTTTTCCTTGCCTCAAACTGACTCAGATAGGTCCTTAGAAACCATTTTTTTTTTACCCTATAATTTTATATACAAGGAATGTGATGCCTGAAGAGGTAAAGTTACTTATTCAGGGAAACATGCTAGTTCATTTTTACGATATTTTACAACACCGAATTTTTTTATAGATTGGTCTTCTGTGAAAGCACAAAGTCCTCCCAGTTATCTCCACCAACCAGAACATTAGAATTTAGAGAAAACAACCCTTCTTCCACTTCTGCTATGTTAAAATGTGAAAAGAAATAGCTGGTAGAGCATTTATATACTAGGTTTCATGAAATCTTACATCCCAATTAACTGTAAGGCACACACTTACTTTACACACCGCTAAGGAAAAATACTTTAAGTACATATTTCTACTACTTAGAAGTTTTGTGTCATACAAAAGAGCTCTTTTAGACTTATTTATGCACCTTTATCAGTGTTGTTTGTACCTTACAAAGAAAATATCAGCAAAATAAACTGGTTGCAGCATTTCTACAACTGCTTCACCTTCAGGGAATGATGCTTTTATATCACTTTTGGCTCCATTATTGATGGACAGCCTTTTCCACTGTTCTGTCATTTGTGCCACCAAAGGCGCTGATGAGATGGCTTTCCTTTAAGCAAGAAAGTCTCTCCCTATTGTCTCAGCTTCCCTTCCAAGCCACTGTTCACCTCTGAGTTTTGTAGTTGGTGCTTACTTGCTTGACTGGCGTGAAAGGCATAATAGGTGATCTTTTTGCATTGTCTCAGAAGACAGAGGCAGACATCTAGCTCTCCCTGCAGATGTGTCCTTTTAGATTCCATGAAACACTTGGTTGCTGCTTTGCAAGAACATGAGGAATTGCTGTCATTCCTTTAATGACAAGCCATTGTTTCCCTAACACCAAATGTGTGCCCCACTTCTCTGCTTCCATGTCTTTGTACACATAAGTTTCTGCTTCGATGCCAAATCATCATGTATCTTCCTAAAGACATTTTAAGCATCTGTGAAACTCCACACATATGGTTGCAGCAATGCGCAGAACACATTTGCAGAGGACCAGATACAGAGGGCGACAGACAAGTTTGCATGTGTGCAGGTCAGGGAAGCCTTATTAGGATGGCTACCTGGCCCACAGTGAGAAAACAATGATATTACTATCAGGTGCATCCTGACTTCTGTTAAAATGGGAAAAAAAAATGCACACCTTAGAAATTAGGAAACAGAAGCAGTTTAAGCCTATGTCAGAGTTTCTCCTGTGGAATACTTTTGTTCCAGATTGTGATAGGTTTTGATGTTTTCATTAAAATTCCAGAAGTGCCTAAAATACCTCACAAAGGAAAGGTAATCAAGATTTTTTTTTTTTCCAGATACAGGGTTTCACTCTGTAACCCAGGCTAGAGTGCAGCGGTGCGTCCCCACCTCACTGCAGCCTCAAACTCCTGGGCTCAAGCGATCCTCCCACTTCAGCCTCCCGAATCCCTGAGATTACAGGACTCAGCCAGTCCACCTGGGCAATGCAGAATTTTAAAAGGTATCTGCAATCAATGCAAGCAGCAATTCTCAAGACTGGCTGGGCATTAGATGCAACTGAGAAATTGAACTAACAAACCAACAGCCAATGCTAGCCCCAAATTGGATCTCCAGGAGTGGGGCCCAGGAACCAGGTAATTTTGGAAAACTCTCTAGGAGGTTCCAGTGCATAGCGTAGGCTGAGCACCTCTGACTAATATGGAAATAAGGAATCTTCTGGTTTCTAGAAAGCAAATTCCTAGTGCTTTCTATGTACAATGAAGAGAGCTGACCTTCCTTGGAAACACCTGAATGAAGCAGCAGGTGGCTGCAGCCTACTTCCATTTGGGCAGTACATGGTGCCAGCACCTCTGCCCCCCTTCTTTTCCTTTCCTCTTTTTCCCTCTCTCTGTTTCATGCTGGCTTGGCAACCTTGCTGCACAGATCTATTTTTGCCACAGCTCTTCACTGGGCTTTTAAGTCTTTTCAACTGTCATTCCAAACCATGCGCGCCCTATCATGCATGGAGAATAGACGTTCAGGATTCTCTGAACTCGGGTCCCGGCTGCAGTGTTTCCGGCGTCCTCCCTGTCCCCACCCTTGCCTCCCCTCTGTCCTCTGTGAGGTGGTCCCACCTTGTCTGACTCTGCGGTGCCTGGGAAATGAACGGGCAGAAGCTCAGAAGTTGCGCTGGATTCTGGCATCTGCTTTAGTCTTATCTCTTGCTAGCTGCAGACAACATGCACAGATCAAAACAGAGGGTGCCTGGGTCTGGTGTCTGAGGAAACCCTTCTGCAGTTTTTTTTTTCAGTCACTTCCTGGGGTACCTTAGCTCACATTTGTAAATAAATAATGACATTTGTGTATCACATGTTTGGGGGTTCCAATCACAAAATGAAAAAAAAAACTCCTTTTTAGAAACTGGTATGTAATAGTTGTACATACTTTGAAGGTACATGTGGTATTTTGATACCCGGGTACAATGCATCAAGATCAAATCAGGATAATTGGGATATCTATCACTTCAAACATTTATCTTTTCTTTATGTTGGCAAAGTTAGTTTCTCTTTTAGTTATTTTTCAATATCCAATGAATTACTGTGAACTGTAATTTCCCCATTATGCTACCGACTAGTAGATCTTTTTTTTTTTTTTTTTTTTGGAGATATAGTCTTGCTCTGTTGTCAGGCTCCAGGCTGGAGTGCAGTGGTGCGGTCTCAGCCCACTACAACCTCTGGCTCCTGGGTTCAAGCAATTCTCCTGCCTCAGCCTCCCGTGTAGCTGGGACCACAGGTGTGTGCCACCATGTCCAGCTAATTTTTGTATTTTTTTTGTAGAGATGGGGTTTTACCATGTAGACCTTCTTCTTTCTATCTCACTATATTTTTATGCCCTTAACCAACTCGAATATCTCACGTTCCTATTCATATGTGGAAGCTTACAAAGTGGATCTCGCCCGGCACAGTGGCTCACACATGTAATCCCAGAACTTTGGGAGGCTGAGACAGGCAGATCACTTGAGGCCAGAAGTTTGACACCAGCCTGGCCAATGTGGCGAAACACCTGTCTCTATGAAAAATACAAAAATTAGCTGGGTGTGATGGTGGGTGCCTGTAATCCCAGCTACTTGGGAGGCTGAGGCATGAGAATCACTTGAACTTGGGAGACAGAGGTTGCAGTGAGCCGAGATGGCACTGCTGTCCTCCAGCCTGGGCAACAGAGTGAGACTCTGTCTCAAAAAAAAAAAAAAAAAAAAAAAAAAAAGAGGATATTATGGAGGTAGAGGTTTCCAAAGGCTGGGAAGGGAAGCAGGGAGTGGGAGAAAGAACTGCTTATTAAAGATTCCTCAGCCTCCTCATCATGCCTCTCACACTGCCATTCTGTCTCTGCTTTTGTTTGTTAAGCTCAAAAGTCCTGCTTAATTAATTTTGCAAATGGGAGCTCAAGCCTCAATATGAGGAGAATTATTTTAAATTCACTCTCCACGTGCCACCCCGGTGTTTTCAAAGGAAATAGACCACAGTGTGTCCTGTACTTCAGCCCTTTTTCCATTTAGGAAAAAAAGTGCAGCTTGCTGCCAGCGCTCATTTAATTTTTCATAAACATGCTTTTTGAGGCCGAAGCAAATCTACATTATTTTCAGTGTGAAAATAAAATATAAAAACTGTTCTTGGAGTTATTTCTAAACAGAACTTGTGTCTAATCCTAAACACTAGTGTGTCCTAGACACATACCTAATGATGCTCCATTAGGATTAGAGGCAAGAGTATTCTTGGGGAAAACAGGAAAGGGGTTAACACCCATTGGGATCGTTATGGAGGAGATGCTCCTGACTTTTTTGGGTATTTCACTCAGATTTGGACAGTGCAATTTAAATAGTGACATATCTGAGAAGTTTAAATAATTACACCCATCAAAGGTGACCCATTTCTGCATCTCTCCACGAGATCACAGTGAGTTTTCTTTTAGGACACATATAGAGGTATTTATATTACGCACCCCATAGGGTTTTTGTGAACATTGAAACCAATGAAAAGGATGTAGCTAATTGCCAGGCACATGGTTAAGTACATAATAAATGGGAGGTAGATGTTGTAATTATGTTTCTTATTGTTAGCCAACAGTCTCTCTGTCTCCACCCATTTTTCTCTGGACATGTTATATATAGCTAATATGAAAGTTCAAAGACTAGATTTTTCCATAACTTGAAATTTACCTTCTCAACCTTTAGATGGTCTCCTAGAGAGAGAATTTATAAGGCACAATTAACCTGTCTTTGAATATGAATCTTTGCATACAAATTATCTGATTTGCTACAATATACCAATGAATTCCAAGGTTTTGGAGGTTTTCCTCCTGGTAAGGTCAAGAGAGTCCTCTCCCAAATCTTATTCTTCAGGATTGTCTATTGATTCTGTTTTACATTCTCATAGCAATTTGTTGCTATTATTACCATATATGTGAACTCCATACCGTCTAGCCAACAATATAGCAGTAATCTTACTTGTCATAGAAGAAAGTTAAGAAACAGAGTTTAGGTGACTTGACCATTAATCCTCAATAAGTGAGACATTTAGGGATCGCACTAACTTTATCTGCCATGCTTTTGTCGACATATACTATTATTCCCATCATTACTGAGTTCAAAATAGTTCTGTTAATATTAAGAAGGACCTTGGGTGGTAACTCAGGCCTGTAATCTCAACATTTTGGAAGGCTGAGGTGGGAGCGTCGCTTGAGCCCAGGAGGTGGAGGCTGCGGTGATTGCACCATTGCACTCCAGCCTGGCTGACAGAGTGAGACTCTGCCTCAGAACATAGGAGCAAAACCAAAAACAAATTTAAAAAATATGAAGGAGGCACATGGCTGAAGAATCACTAGATTATTTATTTTCCTTTCTTCCTTCATTTTACTGCATTTTATGTTCCAAGATGCTTGTGCAGGACATGCAGGTTTGTTCCATAGGAAAATGTGTGCCATGGTGGTTTGCTACACCTATCAACCCGTCACCTAGGTATTAGGCCCCATATGCATTAGCTATTTATCCTGATACTCTACCTCCCCGGCCCTTTGACAGGCCCCAGAGTGTTTTAGTGCCCTCCCTGTGTCCATGTGTTCTCATTGTTCAGCTCCCACTTATGAGTGAAAACATGCAATGTTTGGTTTTCTGTTCCTGTGTTAATTTGCTGAGAATAATGGCTTCTAGCTCCATCCATCTCCCTGAAAAGAACATGATCTCATTCCTTTTTATGGCTGCATAGTATTCCACGGTGTGTATGTACCACATTTTCTTTATCCAATCTATCGTTGATGGGCATTTAATTCCACATCTTTGCTATTGTGAATGGTGCTGCAAAGAACTTACACATGCATTTATCCTTATACTAGAATGATTTCCATTCCTCTGGATATATATGCAGTAATGAGATTGCTGGGTCAAATGGTATTTCCTGTTCTCTGCTAGGTGGTTTTTCTTATCTCAAGTTACTACCGGTTGTCGTGGAGTGACAGCTGCCTTGCTACATCATTTGCTGCTTAGGATATTTAAAAAAATTAAATCCATTCCAATATCTAATTTAGGTCTTTGGTTTATCCATTTCTCATTTAGAGAAAAAAAAAAAAAAAAAAAAAAGCATAGCTTGCTGCCAGCACTCATTTCTTGGGGCAAATGGAGAATGGATTAAACTCCTCCCAGCCACACCTGCAGGTATTCACCTGCTCATGACTATCAGTGTGAACTTTTTCTGTTTTGCCCTCTTTTC
The DNA here is from genome assembly GCF_001604975.1 of Cebus imitator. Taxonomy (NCBI): domain Eukaryota; kingdom Metazoa; phylum Chordata; class Mammalia; order Primates; family Cebidae; genus Cebus; species Cebus imitator. The sequence continues at coordinate 11,508,518 of NW_016107335.1, forward strand.
CTGCTTTGCATTTTTTTTTTTTTTTTTTTGGAAACTGACAGAAACGCCAGGGGTAGCAAAGGGCAAGAGAATAAAAGGTGTGAGTGGAGGAGTTAAAAAGTGACGTGGCCCATTCGCTCAAACGATAACAGCTTCCTCATATCTGAGGACATTATAGTTGATGCCAAGCCAGCTTTACCAGCTCCTGAACAGTTCACGTTATGCCAAGCTTCAGGCACAGCACCCTTTGTCCGGATGAAATAAACGTGGCTTCCAGTGGCCTGGTGAGTCCGTGGCATGGTGACATCTGTTGTTCCTATTTAAAACCCATGGGTGTGCCACCTTTTTCCGTCTGAGCCGTTAGCTTTTAAAAATACTTAAAACCCAATCAGTGACTAAATTGCATCTGAAGAGCTATTTCAATTATAGAATGGAGGCAGTTCCTCAGCAACCGAAGTATTTAAGAGCTGCGAAAATTAATGTGCATTTGAATGCTGATTTTCAGAGTATAATACACTTTGTAATTCATTTAAATGTATTCTGTGGGTTTTATTCTAGCTTAAGGCACAGCAGCAGTCCTTGACTCATCATAAAACTACATTTTGAAGGATTTTTTTTTTATAGAAAAGTATTTAAAACCTAAGAAGATAAACTGAGTGGAAGCATAATTGGTCGGAATCAGAATATAGATGGGTTCTTCTCCTTGAATAACGTAACTTAACAGCACTCCTGTGGTTGATCATTGGTCCTTAAAGAGACAACCCGGAGTTTGAGTTTTATCAAACGAAAATCTCATCTAAAATTGCCTCTTCCTTGGTTGCCCGGCCGCAGACACAACCTTCGTGCTTTCTAACTAGGAGCCACGCTATTTATCGAAAGCTACTGACATGACAGATAAATCCAGTAGAATTAGTGCCTCCCTGGCTGGTGTGTTTTAAAGCTGAGTTAATCAAACATAAACGTTTTGCCCCAAAGCCATCGCAAGCAGTACATATGTTGACAGCCCAAAGAAGGTAGAGTCAGCAAAGGAAACAGCTGCTTTTGCTCAGCAGTTGCCAAAACAAAGATTAAGAGGATGTGAGCGGGTAAGAAAGAATAAGCAGGAGGAGGTGCTCTGGGGGAACATGCCAGGCCCTGGGTCACCTTTCTGCAGCCTTTAGCAAGAAACCAGGGAAGGGCAGATTCGAACCAGAGACCACGGATGCCAGGAGAAACCTGTGTTGTTGTCTTGTTCAAGCCCTCTGTCCTGTCACGTAGCAGATGAGAGACTGACACCTTGACATGGAATGACAGTAGTTCCCCCACGGTCTGAAAGTATTAAATGGAAATTTCCAGAAATAGCCAATTCGTACATCTTTAATGGCACGGTATTCATGCTATCTACACTGTGCACCCACTGGTCACTTAGTAGCTACCTTGGTTACCGAGATGATGGAGAAAACACAGTATCTGAAGGGTCCAGTACTACCTGCAGCTCCAGACACCCACCGGGGGTCTTGGAACAGAGCGCCTTTGGACAAGTGGTTGCAGTGCTGCAAGCCCACAGGAGGACCCACGTCTGGAACCCGTGTGTCCAGGCTCCCTAACCAGCCCCTGGAAGGGTCCAGACAGTCATTCTCTCTACCTTGTTCCACATTCATATGGACAAAAAGAAAAAACCCACATGCTTCTGTACAACTTCAAGCATTGTCTGGGGTTACTTCTGACTTTGATCAGTCCTAGATTCAATACTATTTGTGTTTGATTTGTGCATTTTAATCAATAAACTGCCCAGAGCAATGCACAGAGGATGTTCTCTGGTTTCCACGAATGCCTCTTTCCTGAAGCTAATTATTCTGTCTGCTTGAAGTCAACGTGGCTATAAATGGAGAAAGACAGAAGGAAGCTCCTTTCACAGCCTGCCCTGGAAATTCCACTGCACTCTTCTGGAAAAGAGATTCAGAGTCACCTCACTGGGCTCCATGCAGACCAGTGAAGTGGCGACTCCTCCATTTAACAGGCAGTAACTGGGCACCAATGTGGAGTGTGTTTCGCTAGCATTATAGAGAAATTAAGGAGAGAACCGCAGCCTCTGTGATCAGAGACGGCCAAGTTCAATGGATCGGAAATATCTGGGAACTCTGTATTGCTCACATAAAAATAAGGATCCCCTAGGGCTTAGCAGAATGTTTATGGGATTTGGTTGAACTCAGTAGCCACAGGTGAAACATAGTTTGGGAGATGCTAGGAGCACCTAGCTGGGACTCTCCATCTCAACTCTCCAAACTCAGGAAACCAATAGTTCAGGGATCTAAAGAAGCCTTGGGCTAGTGCACAGGCTGGGCTAAAAGTGTGGCTTCCCCAAGCTCTGGGTCAACTTTCCTGACCTCTGCTGGGCAACTGAGATCTGTAGGATTTTCGAGCTGAGCCATGACAGCCCAAGGCCTCTGTGCTCTGGTCCCGAAGGGCCCCCACTCCGCAGGCAAACCTAATATCACAGCCCTGACGGAGTCCCAGGTACCTCCTGCCCATGAGGCCTCCATTGCTACGCTGCAGAGCTGGGCCTTTCACAAGGAAGCCATTGAGTCTGCTTCTGAGCTGTAGACAGGGGTGGCTTTCATGGAACTACCCACTGCTCCCCCTGACAGAACTGGGAACAGAGAGCGCTATTTATAAGCATTCTGGTGGCAATTTCCACAGTGAGGAGGTGAGGCTGGTTTCTGATTTACGCCTTTCCAGCCAGCTGTCCCCCGTCAGACTGCACATGCTGGTGTGACATTTCCCTCCAGCCAATTTCATCCTGAAAAGTTGTGTTTCTTTCACACTTGAATGAAAAGTAAGGCTCTGACTCCAGTCATCCCTCCCCCCTCCCCGCTATAAAACTGCAGTTTCCCAGGTTCTATCGAATTTGTGCTCATGTCTTTCTAGGCTTTGGGAGACAACACACACGTTATCAGGGCTTCTGTGGTGAGCCATGTGGGGTTTCCTTTGTAAACTCACTTAGGGAATTTAATGAAGAACTTGGAGAATAACTGGGATCTTATTTTTTTTAATAAATATTCCTTATTTATTTTTTGCTCTTCTATTTTTTAAAGCAAAGAATATCCAGCCAGCGCAACATGGTGAAACCCAATCTCTACAAAAAATAGAAAACCTTAGCCAGGGATGGTGGTGCATGTCCGTAATCCCAGCTACTTGGGAGGCTGAGGCAGGAGGATCACTTTCAGACTGGGAGGTTGAGTCTGCAGTGAGCCAAGATCACACCACTGTACTCCAGCCTGAGCCACAAAGTGAGACCCTGTCTCAAAAGAAACAAAGAGAAAGAGAGAGAGAGATAGATAGAGAGAGAGAGAGAGAGAGAGAGAGAACGAGAAAGAGAAGGAAGGAAGGAAAGCAAAGCAAAGCAAAGCAAAGGATGTGTCCAAGGTAGGTATTAACAGGTAATTGAAAGCCAAGCAGATTTTGACAAAACGATAGGGTAAGAGAAACACCCAGTAATTTCAGTGTCTTAAGTCAATGGGAGGGCACCAAGTCCCCAACAACATGAAACAGAAAGTTGCTGTTAAGTGAAGAGATGACTCTGGAAAGGATGAGTGCCAGGGCTGCGGGAGAGGTACACGTGGTCTGGGTCCTCACGAAACAGGAACTGTAATGTGTCATGACACATCCCTGGGTCAATTACTTTGGGAGGCCAAGACAGGAGGATCACTTGAGGCCAGGAGTTGGAGGCCAGACTGGGCAACATAGCAAGACCCCATCTTTATGAAAATTTAAAATATAAGTCAGGCCTGGTGGCTCACACCTGCAGTCCCAGCTACTGAGAAGGCTGAGCCAGGAGGCTCACTGGAGCTCAGGAGATTCAGGCTGTAGTGAGCTATGATTGTACCACTGCACCCCAGCCTGGGTGACAGAGAAAGACCATGTCTCAAAAAAGATAAATATATGACACATCTCTAAGGCTCTCTGGATATTCCATAGAGCCCCGAGCTTTGGCCTTAGAGGAGGAATTATAAGGCCCAATCAGCTAGTTACAAGACTGTCCATTCTTATGTAACTTCACACGAGCCTTATGTTTTCGGTTTAGATTGTTCTATTAGTGACACATGGCAAACTTTCAGAAGCCTGTATTACAGTTTATGAAGTGAGTGAGAATCTAAAAGTGAGTAATATATACTAACTGTGAAATTCTTCAAGTTATCTTAAATATATCTGCCATAAACACAACAAAAATACTTTAAGATCTGAAGGCAGACTGAGGAACAGGGTAAGAGAAGGCATATTCAGAATAAAATTCTACCCACACCTCCCCTTTGGTAGTGTGTTTGGGTCAGTCATGGTGGCTTGTGCCTGTAATCCCAGTGATTTGGGAAGCTAAGGTGGGCAGATCACTTGAGCTCAGGATCAGCCTGGGCAACATAGTAAGCCCTCTGCTCTACAAAAAATTGCAAAAATTAGCCAGGTGTGGTGATGCATGTCTATAGAGTCAGCTACTTGGGAGGCTGAGGTGGGAGAATGATCTGAGCCCAGGAGGTTGAGGCCACAGTGATACAGTAAGCTGTGATCACACCACTACACTCCAGCCTGGGTGGAGACAGAGTAAGACTCAGTCTAAGAAAAAGTGTGTTCAGAAATATTAATGGAATAAGTAAGCAAACGAACGAACGGATGGGTCATGAGCATAGGGACAAGAACCATAGTTCAGACTTTTCTGAGAATGGGAAATTTAAGTAGGATTCAATAGCATCCAGGAGGCAGGAGCAAAATTTCCTTATTAAAGTGTGACAAGAACTCAGATGGTTCTCAAGCTTTCTCTGTATTCTGTTATTAAAGAAGACTTTGAAGTGAGGTAAGCCAATAATTGCCACAAAGCATGGGGAGACCAGATGACCGACAAAAATGACCATTACGTTCTATTGATAGTACCTCAAGAAACATGGCGTAAATTTATCATCTTTTTTTTGTTACAAAAGATTTCAAGGACACGGTAAATTGGAAAGAAAAAACTCTGTTAAACCCAACACATTCCCACGTTCACTTGAGATCCTTCTTGTCTTTTTTAAGAAATAAAGCAAAGAGGTAAAGTTGCTGTGTTTGGGGTTTTTTTCCCTCCCTAATCCTTGTACATCTCCCTTTCCAGAAATAACCACTTTCCTGAAATGGGTGTTTATCATTCCAAAACTTTTTCAAAAATTAAATTTTCTTACAGATGTACATATTCATACATCATGCAGTTTTACATCTTTTTTGCTTTTTTTATAAATAGTGCTATGCCACACATATCTTTCTATAACTTGCCTTTCTTATTCGATGTACTTGGAGGATTTATCCATGCTGATTTATGTAGCTCTAAGTAATTTATTTTAAGCGATGTATAGTATTTATTGTACTTTATGAATATACCACAATTGACATCTCCATTTTCCTGATGCTATATATTTCAGTCATTTGAAACTTTTTTTGCTGTTGCAAACAAGGTTTCCCTGAACATTTCTGTGGATGTTTCCTTGAGCATATCACTAAGTGTTAGCCCAGGGCAAGGCTCTCAAGCCTGGCTTTGTGTTACCGAGTATTTTCAGTGATTTAACAAAACTAAGGCTGCTGGGCCCTATGTTGGATTCTGATTTAATTGGTTGAGAGTCTATAGTCCAGAAAGCGAAGACAGATTACACACAGCATTATGGACTTGGAAATAGCTGGATATGATACAAGATAAAAGAAAACTAAAGCAAGGTCATGCTATAGGGCCTGGATCATCAGGGAAGAGCCTCCCACAGAAGATCCTTCCTGGGATCATCAGGGTGAAGCTGAGACTCAATGACCAAGGTGGGTCCATCAGAAGATCTCAGAGAAAAAGTATCATGCTAGAACAGATGGTCCGAGGAGGTTTATCAGTTTAAGAAATAAGAAGGAAGTGTGTCTGTCACCAGTCCCTAAATTTGTGGGGCTTGGGCAGGAAGATCAAGGCAGACCTGTAAACTATACACCTAAAAATTTAGAAGTCATAAATTAGGCCAGGCATGGTGGCTCACACCTGTAATTTCAGAGCTTTGTGAAGCCAAGGTGGGAGGACTGCTTGAAGCTAGGAGTTTGAGACCAGCCTGGGCAACAGTGAGACCCTATTTCTACAAAAATAAAAATACTAGCCTGGCATGATGTAATATGCTTGTGGTCCCAGCGATTTTGGAGGCTGAGGCAGGAGCAGCAGTGAGCTATGGTCACATCTCTGCACTCCAGCCTGGGTGACACAGTGATATCCCATCTCTTAAAAAAAAAAAGTCATAAGTCAAGCAAACTATTAAAGAACATGTGTTCTATCTTCCTATTTTAACAAATATGGCAGCATAATGACAAAATTTTTAAATATGGATAAGGCTATGGTTCACCATCTGACAGCAAATGATCAAAATACCAATGACAATTTAATGTATTTTTATTGCTCATGTCTGGGCATGCTGTGGGTAGACCAATGGTGCCTGAATAAGTAATAAAGTAAAGGTGGCCAGGTGCAGTGGCTCACGCCTGTAATCCCAGCACTTTAGGAGGCTGAAGCAGGCGGATCACAATGTCAAGAGATCGAGACCATCCTGGCCAACATGGTGAAACCCTGTCTCTTCTACAAGTACAAAAAATTAGCTTGGCATGGTGCATGACTATAGTCCCAGCTACTTGGGAGGCTGAGGCAGGAGAATTGCTTGAAACTGGAAAACGGAAGTTGCAGTGAGCCGGGATCATGCTACTGCACTCCAGCCTGGCAATAGAGTGAGACTCTGTCTCAAAAAAAATAAAATAAAATAAAAATAAAGGCAATTCATAAATTATTTCATATTTTTTTTCTAAACTTGTTTTGCTGGATTTATTTCAATAAAATCACTAATTATGTTGTCATAATCAATAGTCAATTTGTTTAATAACAATGATCTAAAGGATTAAAAATAAAATATAGTTTTATTAAGGTATATATCTTCATTAAAAACATGAATTAAAGTTAAAAAAAATTAACTGTGATTCACATGTTTTCCTAAAGCTTTTTTTCAAAACTACAAATCATGGTTAATCAGTATCAAAATATTTATTTAAAATTACTTAAGAAATTTTAAGGTTTAAACTTTAGAAAATTAAATCTCATTAAACACTTTTATGAATATATAATAATTTTCAATTCAACTGTTGGATCTCCATCTGGTTGCTAATGCAAGAATTTTTACCACTTTTCTTGTTACAGCTAGTTCCTTATTATTTCGAAACTTAAGTTTTAGTATTATTTAGTTATGGCAGCAGATCATGAGACAGCTGCCATTGAAAAGATGGTTCATTACAGAACCCAAAAGAAGGGGTATGACATGCTATGGGGGTAACGTGGAGACACTCGGGCCAGTCAGGAGGCAGAAAGAGTGGGGAAAATGTGGACAAGAGCCTGTAACATGGTCTTCATGGGAAGGAATAGTGGAGGCAAGGTGAGCAGGTCAGGATCGGCTAGTTTACATAATTTCATCAGGCTCTGGGGACGTCTCAGAGGAGAGCCCTGTCTGTAGTTGCCTGGCATCTGGCACCAGGGTGATTAGGGCAGGGAATAGTGGCTCAGAGTATGAGAATTGGGCACAGGAGGTGCTTAGAAATAATGGACTGGTTTGCATACAAAAGGTGTGCTCACAGATAACTGTGGGCCTTCTCTAGGAATTGGCTAACCCTGGATAGGGAGGGAAGAGTTCCTCCAAACTCAACAAGACCCCAAGATGTCAAAGCATCAAAATATAGGGAAAAAAACCGTGGATAATATATAGGGGAAAAGCATGGATTATCAACACACATACACCAATTTAAGAGTAAGATGAATTGCTTATATTGCAGAATATTCCTAGGTGACCTCGGTAACTATTGCAAACACCAATAGTTCACATGCAGGACCTAAGCCTTTATGTCCATGGCCACAGCTGGCTGGGGCTGAACAGTGGCTGCAGCCCTCAGACGGGCACCATCACCCCAGCATTCCAGCCTCCGCCACTTCCTGCCATTCCCAAGGTTGAGGTCTTGTCTTTCTGCCTTTTGCCACCATACCTTCCCTATTGTTTTTCTTGCAATAAGGAAGAAAATGAAAGCTGTCTTGTATTCACGTTTCCGAGAGTTGATAAAAGAACCTGCACCAAGAGGCAGAAGCTTTTAATCACAATGGGAAAGAACACACTTCTTTGCTAGAGGAAAGAACAGTCCTGTATGTTTAGTATTAAAAAAAAAAAAAATTTGTATGAAAAACGTTTGTCAAAGGAATATAATTTAGAAACTCAATATAAAGCAATTCACAGTAAGTTTCACCTGAATCAGGAATGACAAAAAAATCTAATGAAATGAAAAATGAAAGAAAATTTCAAGGGGTATATTTACAGTGTGAGTAAAATAAGCAATGCTGCTTGGGAGCACAGTTATATATTAAGTGAAAACTTGGCCCAGGCATTAAAACCTTTTCAGCTGGTGAGTTTATAACGAGCAGCTACAGAGGGTGGCTGGGTTCTGAACTCAGAACAAAAAAGCCATAAAGCTGAGAATTTTCAGGGCAAGTTGCTTAAAAATAGATGGTGTGGTGGCTAACACTTGTAATCCCAGTACTTTGGGAGGCCAAGGCACGCAGATTACCTAAGGTCAGGAGTTTGAGATCAGCCTGGCCAAAATCGAGAAACCCCGTGTCTACTAAAAACACAAAAATTAGCCGGGTGTGGTGGCACATGCCTGTAATCCCAGCTACTCAGGAGGCTGAGGCTGGGGGCTAGCTTGAACCCGGGAGGCAGAAGTTGCTGTTAGCCAAGATAGCACCACTGCACTTCCAGCCTGGGCAACAAGAGTGAAACTCCATTTAAAAAAAAAAAAAAAAAGGATAAATTATATAATATTTTCTATTACAGCTGAGCCAAACACAGATGATAGCTCCCAGTTAGTTGTATTTCTTCATCTTTTCCATTGAGTTTTGATATGACCAAACCCCTGGACATGGTGCCAATGATAGCTACACATATCAAGACATGATGTGTGGTGTTGAGAAAAGTTTTGGAAAATTTAGTGTGTACTGGTCCCAATTAGTAAATTGAATTACAGATAAGGTACGGTCAAGGTCAAAGTTGGACTTGCTACTTTACTTAACTCCAAATTGTGAATAGTATGCAAAGGGCTATTGTATTTAGCCATCTGTTAAATCATTCACTCAGGAATAATTGTTTATAATAAAACTTTAAGAAACACAACATCTTGAACGCTATCTGCCCCTAGATGTAAAACCAGAGACAGTCTATACCTGTTGGACTCAAAGTGTGGCATGGTGTTATAACATGGAAGTCAAATGATCTGGTTGTGCCATGGTGACAAAGAGATTTGTATCAAGTTTTGGTTAAAATAGACATGTTAATTTAATACAAAGAAAAAAACCTCACCACCTTCACCAGCAAAGCGTAAGTACAAGTTTAGCCCTTTGGGTTGACATTAACATGTCCCATGAACTTTTAACTCCTTACAAAGTTGTTCATGTCATTTCAAAAGAACTCGTGTAACTCAGTTTCCCTCTCAAATCCATTTTCCGAAATGAAACACTTCCAAAATTATAGATTTGAAGACTGAATGGCAAAAGAAAAAACAAATCTCAGATTTCACACTTTATGGAATGTACTTACATTGTTCAACGCACACTCCGATTTAACATAATTTGAATAAAAACTGCAAATGCAAGTGACTGTACTACACTGAAAAGTAAATTTTACAAATAGCTCGAGAGTAGTTACTTTAACGATAAAAACCACTGTGCAAGAATCTATCCACATTTAGAAAACTATATTTGTGAACAGCTGGTTTTCATTATGAAACTGCATAAAACTAAATGTCACTGCCTGTTAAAGGTTTAAGGATGAATTCTGGTTTACACAGAGCACAAAACCTGACACTGTCATGTTTATACCAAAAAAATTAAAAAGAACTGTTATGTTTCTATATCCTAATCAAAACCATGATGACAAAATAAAAAAGCATAGTAAAAATCAAAATTAAAATCAATAACATATTAAAAACTATTAAACATATTTTTGTTGTGACCTTATAATAATACATCTTTAAAAATAGAGAAAGATTGACTATACATCTGGTAGCTCATTTTTCTTCAGTCAATTCATCTCACTCATTTATTCCTACCTTCCTGGCCTTAAAGACTCCTCACTGTGTGATCCCTGCTGTAGACTGTGAGGTCCCCCCGGACGGAGACCCAGGAAGTATATGATTCCACCAGCTTCCCCATTTGCTCTTCGATGATTCATCAATGACAGCAAATATTTGTTGGTGTCCTACTATCTATCTGGCACTGTGGCTAGTGCTGCAGTTACAAAAATGGGTAAGATGATTCCTGTGCCAGGAGCTCAGACTCCAGGTGGAAATGGAGCAAGTATTCAGTAGATGTCTGAACTGAATTGATTAGCTGTCTTGTACGACAACGACCAAAAAAAAAAAAAAAAAAGTTCTGAGTTACAAAATCTACAAATCTGGAAGAGGTTCGTTGCAATGTAGATGGTAATATAACAGCTTATAAAGTTCATCCCCAAGAGAAAAATTATTCCTGTCTTCAGGGTTTGATTTGCGAAAGCATCTGGCACAATGGCAAGCATCAAATTTTGCATTCATGATGAGTAAAATTTAAGTCCCTGAAGCTAATTAGTAAATTAGCATATAGGCTCATTCACCTGAGCCCCCTCCAAGCGCTTTCCTGTGGCTGTGGCACAAAGTAAGCTTTCCCCAGGAGATACCACTGAAACATATGTCTAAATAAATATGCCTTTGTCTTCACTGACATCTGAATCTATTTCTTTTTGTCATCACACTTGGAATCCAGAGGACTGCACTTCTAAGCCTGATGCATTCAGCTCCACACAGTTAACCAGTGAAGAGTACTTACATTCCTGTCCCCCACCTCACATAAACTTTTCTTTAGGTTAATTATCTCTTCACACACAGCTGGGCTGCTATTACAGGAAATAGGTCGGTAGCTCTTTCATGACATAAGGAGTTGCCCAAAATTTAAAGACACAGATGAATATAAAAGATGACATGGAGGCTTCTGAGGTCGAAATGGAAATATGGAAATTAATTGCATGCTATTTTTTCTATCTCAATTTAAGAAATACTTAATTTCTCATCATTAATTAGCTCAGAAAACACAGTTGTCAGTTGTTCTTTGATCTCCTATACTTTTTTTTTTTTTTTTTTTTTAGACAGAGCCTCACCCTGTCGCCCAGGTGGGAGTGCAATAGTGTGATCTGGGCTCACTGCAATCTCCACCTCCTGGGTTCCAGCGATTCTCCTGCCTCAGCCTCCTGAGTAGCTGCGACTACAGGTGCGCATCACCGTGCCTGGCTAATTTTTTGCATTTTAGTAGAGACAAGTTTTGACTATGTTGGCCAGATGATCTCGATCTCCTGACCGCATGATCCGCCCACCTCAGCCTCCCAATATACTTTTTAGCTATTTGCCAGCATTGTCCTTCTTCCACCATGTTAATCCACGTAACCCAGCTGAATACTAGTATAATTTGTGTTATTTTATCAAGTTCCCATCCTAAGCAAGGTGCTGTAGGCAGGAGAGCAGCTAAAAAGGTTTTCCATCAAAGACAGAATGAAGGATGAATGCAATTTATCAAGTGAAAAAGGCAACGTATGAAATGCAGGCAGTTCATGAAATTATGAAACATCATGGTGGACAAAAGGAAAATATAAATTGTTTGGATAGCTGGGGTAGCAGAGAAGGAGCAGATACCCCATCTGCCTGGGACCTGGGGCTTGATCGAGCAGTCCAGGAGCCAATCCCTGCTCAAGGGAAGGTTTGCTTCAGAGTCATCAGGGGATTTAGGAAACACACACACACAACTTGATCTTTTTGTCTGGCCCACACACAAGGTAATTTAGATCTAGTAGGTATGAGGTTGGGACCCAAAAATATTTTTCTAAATGCTTTCCTGGTTTCAGTTCAAGATGGCATGCTGCATGTGCCTCCCTGAAACTTGACTGAAATTGTCATAAAGAAGGACTACATGATTTACCCACAACCATGAAGAGAACAGAAAAATTGCAAGGGGGACAGAGTATGTAACCTTTTACTCAAGGTGCAACAGTTGTAAAGGCCACAATTTCTGGCAGAGATACAGAAAGGCTTCAAAATTGGTGTGAGCAGGAGTGGGTAATGAGTCATATGACAAGAAGCAGGTGATTAGAAGGCTGTCTAGGGAACAGCTGAATCCTCCACTTCCAACTCATGAAGAATAACTGGTGGCCCAGTTTCTCCTTTTTAGACTTTTTTTTTTTTAACAGCAGATTTAGGTTCACAGCAAAATTAAGCAGAAGATACAGAGAGGTCCCCTGTATCCCCAACCTCCACACATGCACAACCTTGCCTGGTATGAACATCCCCCACCAGAGGGCACCTTTGTTCCAACTGATGAACTTACGTTGACCCATCACTATCACCCCAAATCTAGAGTTTACGTCATGGTTCACGCTTAGTGAGCGTGTTGTACGGGTTTGAACAAACGTATAATGGCACAAAGAATCCACCGTTGGGAGTATCAGAGTATTTTCAATGCCCTAAAACTCCCCTGTGCTCCTCCTAGTCATTCTTTCACCCCAAACACCAGTGCACCCTGGCCTTTAACTACATGGTAAAGATGTTCTTTGAATGAAATTTTTTCCAGAAATCTGAGACATGCCATTTCCAGCCTGATTAACTTCTCCCTGGCTGAAGGCACAGGAAGACAAGCCCTCCCTGCAGTTTTCCTGGGATGTGGGGAATGAGAATACCCCCACCCTGCTACAAATACTCCTAGTGCTCACACCTCACCAGGGACCCAGAGGAAGTACGGAAGAAGATGAGAACTGATGTTAATTTTACTCCTGCTGCATCACAGCCTCAGGACAACTAAAGATATATGGCTTTTATGGTGATTCCTATCAACTTATAAGGGTGGCATAAGAATTTTAAATAGAGCTTCAAAACAACCCAGCCTGGGCTGAGGCTGCCCCTTCTTTCCTGTTACTGCATGCACTGGCAATGGGAATGAGACTTTCCCCTTAAATTTTGTATCTCAGGGAAGAAGTTGTCCTCTGATAGGTAAAGGGGTTAAAAACAAGCCAAAGCTCCAATTTGCAACTTTCTTTGGTTATCCTTGTTCGTTCCCTGGAGAAGAAAAGAAACCGGCAGGAACAGGTGGTTAGTGCAGGAGGAACCCAGGACTAGATTTGGCTGGAGAGGAGACTGGGATCAGGAGTCTTAAACCCAGTGCTCCTGGGAATCCAAACTGTCGTGTGAACCATAGCATCAAGAGAATCCAGACCAAGGCAAGTTTTGGAAACTGGTGCGAATCAGTCCTCAGCCACTTGCTAAAAAAGCTCCCCTTCTTCAGGAGAGGGTACTGACAAGGACCAGGAATGCGTTCAGAGCTGCATCCTAATGTGTTGAGCGACTCCCATGCCACCAGGAAGACCTGGATGAGGCTGACGCTCAGTCCTTGGAAATGAACAGATGTAGCATGCACAAGAAAGACCTGTCACGTAGCAAAGCCACGGGTCCAACTGCATACGACTGCTCAGTATTCTCCCCATCTGAGGCCCACAGGACTACATTGAGCCCCACTAGACTGTGGGCCCAAATCTGGGAAACTGTCCTGCTTTGAACAGAATGAGTTAGAAAAACAATGCCCTTAAAATTATTTTGCAATCTCACATGGCAGGAGTGAAGAAAGGAAAGAACTCTCACTTTGGAGTACTGAGAAATTAACGAGCTTTTTTGGTGCAGAGGAGAATCCCTAATTTTTTACTGAAAATAAAACATGCTTAATGCACTTGTTTTTAATGTCTTTTGCTCTACAGTGAGGTTTTGTGGCTTATTTTATACCGTGGGTCACTGCAATCTTTAGGTCTTTTCTTTCCCTTACACTAGTCAGAGCTCAAGCTGTCCCAATGCTGCACACATCTGAGTGTGTATGGGAAGGTGGGACTGGAGGTTGAATACACCTCTTTGCATGTGTCTCTAGTGAGTTTAGTTCTGGTAGGTTCTAACCACTCCTCTAGCCTTTTGAATAGAATCGGTCTGCAGCTCACAAACTTGGCTTTGTTTGTCCATAAATAAACCACTCTTCATCCCACAGTCCATGTAGGAAACCCAAACAGCCCCAGACCCAGGGAAGACTGGTTTGGCACAGCAGAGCTTTGGCGCAATCTCCACCCACCCCTTCTCTCCACAAGAGACCACTGAGAATGCCTCCTGGATTCCCAGCTCCAAGCAGTCTTGAGCCAGGCAACAAAGAGAAACGGTCGTTTTAAAGATTCCTTTCTCCATGTGGATCTGTAATGACATTCCACATGGAGAGGATTTTTGTTTTTGCATTTACATATTCATTTTCTTTCTCTGGTGTGACTCCCCACGAGCTTTGCACAAATTCTGCCTCAATACACCTTTTGCTTTCAAAGCACCCGGCACGCAGCTATTAGTTTTAATGTCTGTTTGTAAAAGTCGGCCCTAAAATTTAAAATTCAATGGAATCCCTCCACATGGTGAGATCACAGTTGTAAAGTGGCCCTTTTATGAATACCAGGGAAATAATAGAATCTTCACTTGCTTTCTGAGGCTGCAACCACCGCTGCTGCCTTGGTTACAGCCATGTGGGTTCTCAACAAGCTCTTAATTTGAATGGGCTGTTTATGTTCTGCTTACAGGAGGCAAGCCTAGGTATGAAGTCCACTAACCACAGGAGAGCTGGACTCAGTGAATTACTTTCTTTGCACTAAATATGCTTTATATGACTAGCTCTCCACCCACTTACGACAATTCAAGTGATAAGTGCTTGTGTTGGTGTGAAATAAATTGGATCTCCGATATCTCCAGCACCTCAAGCAGAGACGGATGAGTCAGTTCTATAGACAGATGCTGTCTCCTCTAAGTACAGGAATGGGGTCTGTCTGGAGGGAGTATCTGTCCCTGTGTTCCTGGGGGTGCTATATCACCTGTATACCTGTCCTGGACAAGCTATACACCTGTTCATATGCCCAGGGCCCAATTCTGTGGGGTCAGAAGCTTCTGAGTAATTTCAGAGCTTTTTGTGGGATTACTCCTCATATTCACCCCCCCTCAATCGTTCACCTGTTGAGATCTGGGAGGAGAGGAAATGTCACAAGATGGTTTGCCTTCTGCTCATTGATGCTGCAGTCAAAAATTATCCTTCTCACCTGGAGAGATGGTAAAGCCAAACAAAGAAGACAGTGATCGCTGCACAATGTCAAACCAGAAACCGGGGCCAGCCAGTGGGGTGGAGTAACAGAACCACATCCACGGGCACATTGACTCCCAGACATGGGAGGCAATAAGAAGCAGAAGAAACAAACAAGGCGTGGTGGTGGTTAAATTATCTGTAAGTCCTTTGGCAACTCTTCCCACAGAAGGTAGAGTCTAATCTCCCTCTCCTTGAATCGGGATCAACCTAGTGACTTGCCTGTGAGGGACAAAATGCATCAGAATGGCCCCCTGTGACTTCTGTGGCAGGCTTTCTGCCCAGCTGTCCCTTGGGACAGGTACCTGGGGAGCCCTCAGCTACTGTGGAGGATGCTAACCACCTGGAAACTGCCCTGATACAGAGACCCTGTAGAGGTAGCTGTGCCTGAAGGGCCCAAGGGGTTCCAGACCCCAGTGTCTTATCTTCTTAGCCCAGACCCCAGGCATGGGGTATACACAACTTCAGATAATTCTAACCCCCAGATTCAAGAGGCTGAGGCCGGGTGGGACAGAAACAAACCATTCCCAAAGGGCACCATCAATTAGATCTGTTATTCTAACAAATCCAGGGAACTGAACCTGGATAGAGAAGCCATAGGGTGCAGACTTCAGCTTTCCATAAAAACAAAATAATATAGCAGAAAGAAAAATTATATCAAATCAGAGAGGCCAGGTGCAGTGGCTCACATCTATATAATCCCAGCACTTTGGGAAGCTGAGATGAGAGAATTGCCTGAGCCCAGGAGTTGGAGACCAGCCTAGGAAACATAGCAAGACCCCATCTCTACAATTTTTTTTTTGACTTAACCAGGTATGGTGGTGCACCCTTGTAGGTGTTACTCTGGAGGCTGAGGCAGGAGGCTCACTTGAGCCCTGGAGGTCAAGACTGCAGTGAGCTATGATTGCACCACTGCACTCCAGCCTGGGTGACAGAGTAAGACCTAGTGTAAAAAAAAAAATTAGAATAAAAATAAAATCAGGAACAAAACACAGAACCCCAATTTAGCCACTGACAAGCTGAGTGGTTTGACTTGTCTGACCTTGAGTTTCTTATTCTTCAAATCATGGTGTTCCGATGATTAAATAAGATAACATATGCTTTGGAAATGTATAAAATTGTAAATTCCTAAAATATGCAGCAATTGTTAATCTTGCTGTACAATATAAAGATCAATGTTCAGAAACTGAAAGAGCTTTCTTGAGAGAGGGCTTCTCATCATGAAATCCCACCAACACAGTGTCTGGTGCTTAACAAGTGTGTGTCCAGTAAATAAATGAATGAGTGCATTGCCTTGTATGGATCCATTCTCCCAACAATAGCCAGGATACAAAACAACCAAATACATCTCAGTGAATGAACAGGGCTTGCTCAAGAATAACTCAATTCTCGGCATTCCTCCACAACAGTCTCTCCACCCACCCCTGCATCTATAGCCGTCCTCAATCCACGGACTATATGTGGTTTCTTCAGTCATGGTGGAAATGTGCTGCCCAGATCCCCCTTCAAGGAGGGACTTGCTGTAGAGCGTGGTCAGCAGACAGCCTCAGGCCTTCACTCCTTTAAGGCTGACCTCAGCTGCAGAGGGTGCTCCAACCCGAGGCCATTCCCTTTCAGGAACAGCCTGCATCTGATGACCGGGTGTGGAAAGCTGCCCAGTTCTGCTGAGCACCCTGAATGGCACCACTCACTCCACGGCTCCCTGAGCCTTTGTTGGGCTGCATGGCGCCTGACTTCCTCTGTCCCGTTCTGCTTCCTCCCTCCCGTCACGGCTATTGTTCCCTAGCCAGCATCTTGCATCCCAAACTTGGTCCTAACATCAGCTTCCAAAAAGCCACATTACTTATTTCAATATTACCAGCACTGAAGAAAGAGCAGATGAGATTTCTTCATCATCTACCAACTCTAACTGGATAAGGTGAAGACAGAAAAGCATTCTTTTTCTCTCTGCAACAGTAGGGCTTGACATTTTTTGAGACATCTTTCTGGACACCCTTTAAATACCGGAGTTTGGGGCAGCATGCTTGGAGGAACTAAACTGTATTGGTGGTGAGTGTGCCGTTCACTTGATTGCCCTTCAGCAATGGAGCATTCTCCGAGTAGAATTGTTTTCCATTGCCATGAATAGTCTATGACAGTGCCTCGAAAAGTTACATGACTAGTTAAGGAACACATGTTATGTCGTCCCAGCTCACTCATACATGTAGGTTCATGCGTGTGAGTGACAGAAGCCAATCTTATGATACAGCAGTTACAAAAAGTGCTCTGTTACTTTCTATTTTGTTTCTTTGTTTTTAATAATGCTTGTTGTGACCTACTAAATTGATTTTATGGCCCAATAGGGTCATGACATTTTTTAAAATGTGTGTGGAAAAATAAAAGCTCTATTTTATACTTTGAGGTAAAATGTGTTGCATATATGTAAACACATGATGGATCCTCTATCTGATGTTTCTCATTTTTTTCTTTGATGAATGCACAGCAAAAGAAACCAGCATTAGAGTGAACAGGCAACCTACAGAATGGGAGAAAATTTTTGCCATCTACCCATCTGATGAAGGTTTAAGATCCAGAATCTACACAGAACTTAAACAAATTTACAAGAAAAAAAAAAACCCCATCGAAAAGTGGGCAAAGGATATGAGCAGACACTTCTCAAAAGAAGAATTTATGTGGCCAACAAATATAGGCAAAAAAGCTCAACATCACTGATCATTAGAGTAATACAAACAAAACCACAGTGTGATACCATCTCACACCAGTCAGAATGGCGATTATTAAAAAGTAAAGAAACAATAGATGTTGCTGAGACTGTGGAGAAATAGGAACGCCCTTACACTGTTGGTGGGAGTGTAAATTAGTTCAACTAGTGTGGAAGATAGCTGGTGATTCCTCAAGGATCTAAAACCAGAAGGATAAACTAACACAGGAACAGAAAACCAAACACTGCATGTTCTCACTCATAAGTGGAAGTTGAACAATGAGAACACATGAACACAGGGAAGGGAACAACACACATCAGGGCCTATTGGTGGGTGGGGGCAAGGGAAGGGAAAGCATCAGGACAAATACCTAACGTATTCAGGGCTTAAAACCTAGATGACAGGTTGATGGGTGCCGCAAACCACCATGGCACATGTATACCTATGTAACAAACCTGCACATTCTCCATATGTATTCCAGAACTTAAAGTAAAATGAAAAAACAATGTAATGTTTTGCATCTGTTTTCTCATTGCAAGAAACTTTTTTGTTTTTTTAGTTTTTTGTTTCCGTGACTGCTTTTCTCAAAAATGTATGATTTTCATCTCAGCCCAATGGCCATATTTCTCTGACTTCCCTCTTGCTCCTGTGTGCACCAATGGTGGAGAAGGACTCTGATGTAAGTTCAATGACAAAGGCTTGTCACCAAATAGGAGCCTTCCAAAATGATTTTGCGAGTCAACATCCCATGCACACATACAGACAGATCATTTTCAGACCCTTTGCTGCCCACAGCGAATTCAGAGAGGCGGAAAGCGTGAGGTTGCAAATGGAGAGGCAGAGAGCGCTGAATTATTCTAAGAAGAGGACCATGGAACACAGACAGAGTGTGAGCTGGAAGGGAGGAAAAACTAAAGCTGCCCTGAAAAGGTTGCTCAGAGAGGATTCATGGAAGGAAAGAATCCAAAAGAAGAAAAAGCAGAGAATGTCTTCAAATGATTTTTATGAGCTTTTTTTCCCCAGTGGAATGCAAATATATAGTTTTACTCTAATTTCATCAGTAACAGCGACATTGCTTGCCAGAGCTTGGGTGGTACCTGGAAAGGAACTGAGTCTCATCTCAAGGTAGAGGGAAGAAAGCCCCCTCATGTTTGAGTCCCCAGATAGTTTCTCTTCTCATCTTCAGGGGTTAATGGCAAACCAGTCAAAAGGATGAAATAAGACAGACTCCAGCCCATCCAGAGCACAGAAAGAAGTTGGAACCACACAATGGGTCTATAGAGATGTTTTTCTCTTTTTTTTTTTTTCCCTAAGAGATCACCTTTGAGATAGTTTTGAACACATGCTCAGCTAGCAGTGCCCCTGTCTGGGAAACCCTTTCAGAAGCCTGTTGATTGGCAGTCCAACAAGCAAATGACTTTAGAAGAAAAAAACAGGAAAGGATGAAGAAAGCAGGGAGAAAAAACACATTGGAAGGAGACAGGGGAAGAAGGGACAGAGAAGCTGTCTGCTAAATTTATTATCTTAGCCTGCATTTCGGTGAGAATATGTACATCAATGGCCCATCTGCTGCGAAAACCATCAGAGATTTTCAGTGATTCAAAGTGATGATAGGACTCACATTTCCACTTCCTTCCAGCTGCAGAGAAACAGCCCACTTCCAAGAGAAAAATCAATGACCTCCCTTGGTTGCCTGGTGAACCAGCTCTCATTTTCTAAGAGCTGAGGATAAAAATTGCACCTCCAGGCATTAAGCCTCAGAGCACACACCTGTGTACGAAACCCCTCCTGGACGGGGACTTAAAAGAACTCAGATCAGCTCCCACAGCTATGTTTGAGTGACCAAATGGCCTCAAGAAAATCACCTCCTTTCCTCCTGCCACACTTTCCCCAACCTTAACACCAAGATCATCTTTTAACCTCCTTTCTCAGAGGGAAAACGTTCAGTCCTCTGCTTTAAAGTTAACCCTTTCTCACCTTTACTTTAACCAGATACTTTCACTTTATCTTGGACAAAACTCATTGCCCCTGTAGTTTCTGTTCTTGTTCTCCCAAAACACTCAGCATTGCTTAATGCACATAGACACTCATGCTGGCTTGACTTCCATCAAGCCACCCAGCTCTGACTTTTCTCTTGCCTGTTTCACTGCTCAGTTCCATTTTCTATACTGGTTCCTTTTCTTCATCCTGACCCCAAACCCTGGGGATCCCCAGAAGCTTTCTCTTTGACTTATTCCCTTTCTTTAAACTCTTGCCCTTTATCTTATCATTGCTGTGGCTGTCACCTGTAATTAGAACGCCATCAAATTCTTAACTCCAGGCCTAGGATGTCATCACCAGACACACAACTCACTAGAAAGGCATTTATTTGTGTTTGCCTGTTCCATGGTTACCTTGCATTTAACATGTCTTATAGGTAACCTGTGAACAGCCCTAAATGCAAGTAAATCATTCCTTCCTTCCTTCTTTATTCCTACTAATGACATCACCTGTCCTCTTTGAATCACAAGTAGCCAGTCCAGTCACCAAACCCTGAACACTTTTAGTTTATCCTGCATCCCCCACCACCCACAGGGACCCATCCTTTTCCTTCCCACGCTAACTCCTTAGTCTACACTGTCATCATCTCACATCCCTCCGTGCTATTGCAACTGCCATTTTGAATGGTTCCCAGCCTCCAACCATCTATCAGATAAATCTTCTTAAAACTCTTATTTTACACAGAAGGCCCAATAAAGAAAGAACCTCTGATTTAGCAGATATGCTGATGCTAGTGGTGGTGGTGGGGAGTGGGGGTGAACAGCATCTTTAAGGAAGAGAAGGACGTGGTCTGAGTCCTAAGGCCTACAGCCTGGAAGATCAAAAGCACAAGGACAATCCCTGGAACCATCAACCAGCCCGCAGAGAGTAGAGCTCACCTCCGTGCCCCACACCAGCCCTTTCCTATTTAAACTCTCCTGTACTTCGGAACCTTCCTCCTTTGTCCTTCTCCCTTATCGAGTCTTTCTCCATCACTTCAGTGTCTTCTCTGAAATCCTTCAGCATTTTTTTCCTTCAAGTAATCAAATATTGCTCCACATACCTGGATATTTAATTATTTCCATTGAGTATATCTTTGAGCATTTCCCCTCCAGTCATAGAGGAAGAATTCCCTCTGCATTCTTTCAGAAAAAATTTTAGTCGGGACAATCAAATGATAAACAATTGAAGGGTAAGAATTATGTCTCACAATGCTCTTGTAGTGCCAATATCCCAGTAAAGAACCATGCATACAGAAGGCAATTGAAGACATTTCTTCAATGTTTATTGAACAACTACTTTGTTCTAGGCTCTATTCTAGGTAATAGAATACAATGAACAAATTAAACCGAATTCCTGCTTCCATAGGGTTGATTTCCCAGTGGAGTGGGAGAAATGGAATGAAAGAGAAATGCTGAAATAGGTAATAGTATGTTGCAAAATAACACATTATTTTATGTGTTTTAATGCCTATTCGTAATTATGTTAATGTAAAATACTACCAAATAAGAACAGAATGAACACAGAAGTAGTTAATTCTATGATATATTAGAAATTGATAAAGCAGTAGAGAAACATGAAGCGTGGTAGGGAGAGAGAGAATACAAGTTGCAGAGTGAGCAGCAGTTATAAATTAGGTAGTTAGGGAAGGTCTCTGCAAAAGTATTAGGTTGGTGCAAAAGTAATTGCGGTTTTTGCATTGTTGGAATTTGTGG
Source organism: Cebus imitator (assembly GCF_001604975.1). Classification (NCBI taxonomy): domain Eukaryota; kingdom Metazoa; phylum Chordata; class Mammalia; order Primates; family Cebidae; genus Cebus; species Cebus imitator. The sequence continues at coordinate 11,530,189 of NW_016107335.1, forward strand.
CTTGATATTGGAATACATTCTTAAATGCGATTATGTTGTACATCATTTTAATGAGCATTTCTTGCTTTATGGGTTTTTTTTTGCTAATGACTCATTATTGTCTATTTTCTGTTTAATCTATGGAAATGATGGTAGGCAAAAAGCAGATTTGGACACTTTTCTTGAGTTCAAAATGGGTTGTAAAGCAGCAGAGACAACTCCCAATATCAGCAATGCATTTGGCCTGGCCCAGGAACTGCTAACGAATGTACAGGGCAGTGGTGGTTCAAGAAGTCTTACAAAGGAGACGAGAGCCTTGAAGATGAGGAGCACGGTGCAGGCCACCGGAAGTTGACAATGATTAGTTGAAAGCAATCATCAAAGCTGATCCTCTTACAACTACACAGGAGGTTCCCAAAGAACTCAGCGTGAACTATTCTATGGTTGTTCAGCATTTGAAGCAAGCTGCAAAGGTGAAGAAGCTCGCTAAGTGGATGCCCCATGAGCTGACTGAAAATCAACAGAATTTGTTTTGAAGTGCTGTCTTCTCTTATTCTCTGCAGCAATGAACCACGTCTTGATCAGATTGTGAAATGCAATGAAAAGTGGATTTCATAAGACAACCAGTGACATCCAGTGACATCCAGCTCAGTTGTTGGACCAAGCATAAGCTCTAAAGCAATTCCCAAAGACAAACTTGCACCAAAAAAAGTCATGGTCACTGTTTGGTGGTCTGCTGCCAATCTGATTCACTACAGCTTTCTGAATCCTGGAGGAACCATTGTAACTGAGAAGTATGTTCAACAAGCCTATGAGACGCACCGAAAACTGCAACACCTATAGCCAGCATTGGTCAACAGAAAGGGCCCAATTCTTGACAGGAATGCCCAACCACATGTCACACAACCGACGATGCCAATGTTGAATGAATTGGGCTACAAAGTTTCACCTCCTCTGCCATATTCACCTGACTTTTTGCCAACCAGCTACCACTTCTTCAAGCATCTCAACAACTTTTTGCAGGGAACACACTTCCACAATGAGCAAGATGCAGAAAAGGCTTTCCAAGAGTTCATTGAATCCCAGAGCACAGATTTTTACACCACAGGGATAAACAAACTTATTTCTCGTTGGCAAAAATGTGTTGATTATAATGATTCCTATTTTAATTAACAAAGATGTGTTTGAGCCTAGTTATAATGAATTAAAATTCATGGTCTGAAACCACTGTTTCTTTTGCACCAACCTATCAACATCTGAGCCATTGCTGGAAGGAGGTGAGGAAATAGGCTTGTGGCTCTTCGGGTGGGGAACATGCCGCAAAGTGGGAAAAACATGTGCAAAGACCCTGAGACAGGACCAAGTCTAGAATATTCTAGAAAGTACAAAGAAGCTACTTTAGGAACATTGGCTTTTATTCCACATGAGATTATGAATTACTGCAGTTTTCTTTGGAGTAGTAAATAATTTTGATCACTCCAACTGCTGTGAGATTAGACAATGTGCAGGCAAGTTCAGAGGCAGGGGGACTAGTGAGAAGAACTAGTAATCCAATGTAAAGGCTACTACAGCTCAGACCAAGGAGGAGGTGGTAGAGAGAAGGGGTCGGACTCTGATTACATTCTGAGGGTAAAGCCAGTGGGATTTGTCAGTGGACTGATTGTGATGTAGGAGGAAAGGGACACAGTCAAGGATAACTCCAAGATTTCTGACCTGGGCAAGTGGAAGAACAGAATTGAGAATTGTTCTTAACTGAGTCAAAGAAGAGTGGAGCATGCACAAATTTAAGGTAGAAGATTGACATATTATTTAAGGTTCTCTAGAGACACGGAAACAATAGTGAGAGAGAGAGAGAAGGAGAGAGAGAGAGAGAGAGAAAGAGAGTGTGCGAGTGTGTGTGCGTGTGTGTGTGTGTGTGTGTGTGTGTGTACAGAGAAAGCTCTTTATCTTGAAGGAAGTGGCTTACTTGATTATGGGAACTGGCAAGTCCAAAATCCACAGGGTGAGCCTGCAGGCTGCAGATCCAGGAAGAGGTATGCTGCAGGTCAAGTCTGTGGGCTATCTACTGTAGAATTCCTTCTTGTTCTATTCAGGCCTTCGACAGATTGGATGAGGCTCTCCCACAGTAGGGGAGGGCAATCCACTTTTCTCAGCCTGCCCGTTTACATGTTAATCAAATTCAGAAACATTCGCAGAAACATCCAGAGTAATGTTTGACCACATATCTGGGCACTGACCAGCCAAGCTGACACAAAATAAACCCTTGCAACTGGGGATTTCATTTTGGAAAAGTGTGAGATGAATATTGACGGTAAGTGGAGATGTTGGATAGAAAGTTGGACAGAATGTTGGATAGAAATCAGGCTACAGATAAAATTTGTGAGTCATCAGTAAATGGCTCCAAAGATGAGTGGGGCCTTTCAACACTGAGCCAACTGAGAGAAGAGCAGCAGCCAGCAAAGATGAAGAAAAAGCAACCCATGAAATCAACAAAATACATATGATTACATACATTGTACAATATTGAGTGAAAAGACACAAATCAAATACGTGAGTAAATAAGTGAGCAGCAATAAATTAGAGTTCATTTATATATTTAATAGACAGCATCACATTTAATAAAAAAGAGAAGTCATTGCAGAAAAGAAACAGTAATGGTTTTATTTGAAACAGAGATACCTAAGGGAAATTGTATACATTTAAGAAAAATATCACCTGCCCTCTAAAAAAGAAATAAAATCAAAAAATTTGAGCTACTTTCCTGGAGAAGCAAGTAAAAGTAACTAATGTGAATAAACTTTATTTTCTTAGTAGAATCTACTTGTTTCTTAAAGGACCTAAATGTCATTTTTCTTCCTGAGACAAATGTGTCTTTAAATCCCAATTTTTGCCACTGCCTGAGCCTTTTCTATGATAAAGTATCTACAGTGAAACACTCTGTGCTAAATCTAACACCTCTTTGCAAAGCTTCTCTCCTTTCTTTGGCACCAATAAAGGGTAACAAAACCCTGGAAATATGCTGTTAAGAGCAAGCTGCTGCTTTGCTCCTTCCTTTATGGGTGATAAGGAAATACCTTCTTATGTCAGTAATTTTGATAACATAGACCAGATCTCAGCCAACATTTTCTGTAAAGGTAAATATTTTGAGTTTTACAGGCCATATAGCCTCTACCTCAACTGCCTGACTCTGCTCTTAAAGCGTGAAAACAGCATACAAAAACAAGCGAGCATGGCAGTGTTCCAATAAAACTTTATTTACAAAAGCAAGCCACAGACAAGAGTTGGGTCTGGTCCCATAGTTTGCTGACCCCTTGCATAGACCATAGACCAGTCTTTCTGATCATTAGTCACCTAAGCTATGGAGGAACAATTCTGATACCATAAAAACCCTTTGATAAAATAAGCATAGCACAATGGAGAAGCAGAACAAATATTCTGCTGCTGTTGTGGCTATTGTGGGTGTTTGATTTTTCTTAATTAAGAATAGCCGTATTTCAACATGACATATAAGATAGCAGCATTGGGAAAGATTTGTGGATCTCGTAAATCCCTCAGTTCCCCCAGGGTTCATCTGAGTATGCTACAGACAGGACTATCATATAGTAAAATGGGAAAATACATTATTTGTTATGTGACATAAGAACCTCTTGTTCAATGACGTGGGTGTCTATTTCACATATAGTTTCTTGGCATTACTGTGAAAAGGCTGGGAGGAAAAATGAAATTTGAATTTGATATCCTCTTGCTTTTGTCATTAAGTTTCTAGGTAAATTCTGACTCCTAAAAGTGTAACTCCATTTAACTAAGTCACAGTTTAATATAACTTTCTCTTTAATAGTAGCTATGGAGGATTTCACAGGTTTCTTTCTATGTCTCTTTCAAGATGAAGATTCAAAGAAAGATTTTCTGTCTATGGTAGTTTTGATATAAAGAACTCATTAGCAAACTTGAAATGTGTAAATTACATGGGAAGCTCTAAGATGTGCCTTAAATTGTAAGGGCACACTGCCCTCTCCTAGGAAGTTAATGGAGAGAGGAGGTGCTCATTTCAACAAAGAATTGAAAATACCCTGAAAATCACCTTGCTAATCAAAAGACGGACTGCTTTTAATTGCAGATGTGAGTTACAATATGAATGGCTAGAAAACAATTTTTCTTTATGGCATTTTCCTTGGCAAACAGAATTAAAATGCAGCCCCAAATATATCCAGCATAGGTTTCCTCAGTGCTCACTAACTCATCTGTGTCAACTCAGGATGAATATGGTAACAATCATTTTCATAATGCCTGTGGCTGTTTTACTAATATTTTATAATAAAATTATCATCTTATACCAACTTCACTCTATAATGTGTTAAAAATGGGATCAGAGACTTCCAAGTGAAAGCAGTAGTAAAATGTAAACATTGTTTTGGACGACAGTTTTTCTTCTTTTCTCTATTAAAAATTTTTTTAGCCACAGCTTTACCAATGCTGTAGACATTATTATCTTGAAATCTCCACTGTCCTGTTTCTTAATACTCATGAGTGGTCTACATTAATTTAGCTAAACATTTTTTTTCTTAGGGAACACAATGTACAGCTATTTTTATTTTGTCAGAGCGGTTCCACTAAATTATAAAACATAATGTATGTAATATTTGTCTGTTGTTAGAAAATTAACACATGAAATTTACAAGGTTATTTCTCCATTCTAAGGTAAAAAGAAGGGCAAAAGAGGTCCTCTTATCGATTAGAGCACCCAGGGCTTTCATACAGGCATGTCATTTAATCCTCAACCAGTTGAGGTGGATGCTACTATCCCATTTTACAGAGGGGAACAGCTGAGTTTCAGAAAGACTAACTTGCCCCCAGTTACACCTTTTGTAAGTGGAGGACTGAGCCCACATTTCTTTGATTTCAAATGATATGGGATAAGTTAGGTATATAAGGTGATTTTTTAAAATTAAGTTTGACACCATTAAACTACAAGGATTAAGTCTTTGAAGTTTCAAAAAGAAGATACATACATATAATAAATTTTTATATCGACATACCCATTTGATCAAAATACAGAATTCTCCTTAAGCATCTTCCTGTGTGTCTCAAGGTGACTCAGATAGAGGTACATTTCTCTCTCTTCCAGAGGAGGTTGCGCTGCTGATTGCCTACTACCTCTGGCTGAACTAGGAGGAAAGTTGAAAGATGGACTTTTCAGCAAGGGCCTGAGGCTCTACAGCTGTCCAACTTGCCTCCTAATTTCCCACTGAAATTTGGCATTAAAGAGATGTTGACCTTGGCAATAATGTACTATTCGCCAACTCAATAGCTGTAGCCCCACAGAAAAAGACAGTGGTTGTTGCTCTTCTAATCAGCATGGAATTTATTAACTTTTAATTAAGGCTTCAAGTGTAGTTTGCAACCTTTAGTAATGATTAGAGCTTTACTGAACAAGCAGCCATAGTGATAAGTTCTGCTACCACTGGTCTTCTCTAAAGCTAGTATGCAATGTATAATACACAATAATTCTCCCACTAGCTGACTTGTATTGGGAACTCGCCAGATACTAGGCACTGTGCTAATGTTTTCCATGCAGCACCTCATGAAATCTCACCACAGCCTATTACCATCCCAGTTTACAGATGGGGAAGCTGAGGCCTTGAGAGTTTGTAAAACCCTATCCTAGACCACCTAACCAGGGAGTCATTGATCAGGATTTGAACTTGGATCTCTGTCTCCTGCTCTCCTAACACTCATATTTTCCTTTGGTTGATAATGAGGTAGAGGGGACACTTATTCCCCATGCCTCATGTTTTATTTTGTAGAAAGGGACCATCTATTAAAGTAACCCTCTCCTTGTCCTTTACTTCTAAGGAAAGATTAATGGTGCATCTAATGAGAGGTAAGGAGAAGGCTCTGGGCCTGCTAGCTCAGTTCATTCCACTTGGGGACCCAGTGATCTGCAGAAACAACCACCCTTTTCTGCTTCCGTGCTTGGCAGGAGGCCCACATTGCTTCACACAGCAAATACCTGAGCAGGTGAGCTCCAATCAGTTAGCAGACTTGGACAGTGTTCTCCCACCTCCCCTTTCTATCAGTCATGAAAGAGACATTTGAACTTCCATCTGCACAGCCCCGGGGCCTTGTCTAGTGCCTTCCAAATGAGACTGAGGCACCATGGCTTATTGGTCAAGCCTCTTTTAAATCAAAACCATTGGGAATCTGCAATTTACACGATGAAGCTGTAGGTCTTCCCCAGCTCTGTGATTCTCACCAGATTTCAGTGCTCCCAAAGGGCAAAAATCCAAAAGCATTCCCCTGATATATTTCTTCTCAGTCTCTAACTTTCATACCTGCACATTTAAGATTTTACTGGCTAGCATTATTTTTTCTCCAAATATGATTTGCTCTTGCTTGTGGTTTTGTTGTTTTGTTTCAGGTTAGATCAATAAACCATGAAGAATTCAACTGAAAAGATTTTTTCTTCCAGAATTCATTTTAGGGAGTATGCTTTTTAAAAAGTCATTTCTAAGTCATAACACACAAAAAGTACTAGGCTACTTATTTTTAAAAAGTAGTTCTGTTATGTGCTCTCTCTGTCTCTCTCAGTCTCTCACATACACACTCACTCATTCCTACCTGCCTAAGACGATTTATGTAGGAAGCATCCCTATCCCTAATGGTGTGAGGGAGGAAAGCCCTGCTTTGCAGCATTTGCCAGTTTCTGTGGTTCTCCCAGCTAAGCCGATTTTGAGTTAACATGGTGTCACTGAACACCAGTTGGAGAAGAGACAGGTGCAGTCACTTCTCACAAGCCAGTACAAGCTGGCTATAGCATGCCACTGGGCCAGACCCTTTCCTATGAGGATAAGTAGCTAAATGGTGTCTTAGTATCACTAGTTCCATTAACTAAGCAAACTCTATTCTTTCTATAAAGCTCAACTGATTGCAGAATTGTAGTTTTGGAGACAACCCACTACCTTGATATAAAACAAGTTGAAATATGTTTTTTCCTCCTCCGTCCTTCAAAGGATCTTTGCAACAATGAAGTCATAAGCCTTGGCTTTATGGAATTCATCTTAAACGTCTCTCTTGAGGCTATCTCTCTAACAGCAAGAGATGCTTTATCTCTTTTTATATCTTAGATTCCTCCGAGGAAACCATTAAACTGTGTTATTTAATATCTTTGGGACTTTTCCGCCTAGTTCTCTAACTCATGAGGTAGAAGGCTTTAAGGAAAGCTCTCTAGGAATGATAAAAGTTTGAGGAAAAAATTCCTATTCATGGCTCCCCCTATATTTTGTCATACTCATTGGAATCAAGAGAAATTACTGCTGTTTGAGAAGATTAGTTGATTACATGATATCCTTAGGCTGGAATATTTTCCTGACAGAGGGAATAATCAATCTTTTATTGACATTTGGGAAATCTGGGTAATGTTTCTGATTTTACCACTAACTCACTGTGTGGTCTTGAGTAAGTTGCTGAAATCCTCCGGGTTTCAATTATACTGAAGAGTAAAGAGTGAGGATGGAAGGACAGGCACAGTGGCTCATGCCTGTAATCCCAGCACTTTGGGAGTCTGAGGTGGGCAGATCATGTGAGGTCGGGAGTTCAAGACCAGCCTGACCCACATGAAGAAACCCCATCTCTACTAAAAATGCAAGAAATTAGCTGGGTATGGTCTCACATGTCTATAATCCCATGAGGCTGAGGTAGGAGAATCACTTGAACCCAGCAGGCAGAGGTTGCAGTGAGCCAAGATTGCGCCATTGCACTCCAGCCTGGGCAACAAGAACAAAATTCTATCTCAGAAAAGGAAAAAAAAAAAAGAGTGAGGATAGATAGTAATGTAATACTGATGGTTATTATTTGAGTCCTTGGCATGTGCCAAGTAATAAGTGATATACTTTATGTCCACTAACTCATGTAATTATCACCATAAACCCCAAATGTAGATACTATTAGTCTCAGTTTTTACGTAGGATAACTGAGGCTTAGAGTATAGGTAACCTTCTCTAGGCCACATAGTGGTATTCAGCAGAGATGGAACTTGAAACCAGACCATCTTGACTCAAAACACGTTTCTTTAACAATTATTCTCCTGCCTTCCTGTATAGATAGCCAAAGAGGTCCCATCTGTGTCTCAAGTTCCATTGCATTAGAGTGTTTCCAGAAATTGATAGAATGTAAGAACACTGGTACTTGTATACACAAAAAGCTAAAATTGACACATCTGATTTTTAAAATGAATATTATGAACATTCAAAGTCAGGGAGCATTACTTAGCATGTCTCTGCATTTAAGATTTCCTACTTAGGAAATAAAAAGATCACCAGTTGCTGGGTCTATTCAGGGCAAATGTTTTGGAAATATATTTTCTTAGTTATCCAATACTCTCTACAAATTCCAGCATAGCTCTTCCAGTCACCATGTTAGGTATGTATAAAACCACTGAAAACAGAGAACACTCACTTTATAGACAAAGGAGGCAAGAGTTAAGATTTTCAGTTTCCTTAAGCCACAGAACCCCATTTTTAGCCATGGTACACTGTACCACACCATCCAACAGAGTTACTTACATGTATAAAAGTTTGTGCATTCTTCCACAATTTTGTAAAAATAAATTAATATGCTGGATCTTGTGGAATGGACTGCAAGTCAGAGATTTCAATTCTGTCTCTTGGTTTTCTCACTGATTTACTATATGATCTGGGAAAGGTCACCTACTCTCAGCCTCACATCCACAAAGTAACTGACCTCTGAAATATGTTCTGGCTTTAAACTTGTCTCTACTCTGAAGTTTAGTTTCTCACTGGGATAGCCCATTCCACCTAAAAGATCGATTATCAAAGCATAACAATTAGATGACCCATAGTATTATTTTGCTAAGATTTTTCACAAAACCCCATTATCAACAGAGATATTCTAGCTCCTGGGGAGAAAGCACACTCTTTGCCGGTTTGGAACGCCCAGTTCCCATCCTTGCTCCATCCCATACTGCAGGAGACAGGAAGGAAGGAGGTAGGAAATTTCTGCAAAACACCCGTGAAGGGATAATAGATCACTTGTACTTCTGCTGAATGTTCTTCACAGGATACAGTCAAAGAATGGAATCCAGTCAGAGAAGCCATCATTTTTGTTTCCTAATGTATTCTGCAAACTACAATTTCTTTTTAACTCTACAGAGCATACTATTTAAGGCACATTAATAGTATACATTCAAAGACCCTAATGCATACCTCACATTATTGTGTTTACACATCAGCATCTTCATGTCACCCACCAGAACTATTCTTCAACTGCTTGTGGCAGACATAAGTTGTATGGATGACAAACAGGAAAAAGAAACCTTTGATGAATGAACAAACTAAGAGAGAAACAGATTAAGGACAACAGAGCTGCAAATCGAAATGCTGCACACACAAAAATATCTCTATTTCTAAAATGACAATATTAGTATCATTGTTATTTTAGGAGAACTAGAAATGATCACACATTATGGGAATTAATGACTTGTGACGAAGGAAATTACTCAGACGTTGTGTGAATTGACCCCAAACACAGGTTAGCTAGATGTGACATTTAGAATGTGCAATATGGATGACGGTCTATCAGGTTCTGTGTAATACATATTCTTTATCTTTGGTATTTGAATTCTTCTGAGAACATTTTTTGGGAAATGTCTTTAGGGACAAGAGTATCCATGACCCTATACATCAGGGGGAGATCTACAGGTGATGATGCAGAGTGAAGTTGCCAATAAAGGTATGTAGATGTAGGAAATATGTTGATATTATCATATCCTAATCATGTTGATTAAATAGCTTTTTTACACAAAATCACATTACAGTCCTTTTCACAATAATCAAAGCTGAGAACTCAAAACCAAATGTGTGAGGTTTTCTGTTGAAGAGGTCACTGTGAGTATCAATTTTCTTACTTGCTTGGGATATTTACCCAATTTTAAATATGAGAAAACAATTGAAATTGGTAATGTCAGCCAGCTGATGGAATAGTAGGAATCAGCACTCATTCCTTAAAGATATATTAACATAAACTACTTCGACACATGAAAATACCTTAACAGGAGCTAAGTAATTGAGGTAAGAGATTATAGCACCTAAGTGTAGAACAGAAAGAAAAAAAATAGATTGAACCTGGTATGGAGGACCCATGCCATCTCTTTCCCAAACTAAAGTGCAGAGAGTGGTGCCATTCACATTGAATAAGGAGGATGAACTGAGTACCCGAATTCACCATGAACCACAGTGCCAGGCATTCTCCATTGAACCCTGGCACCAGGCCAGTCCCCTGACCCTGGGCGCCAAGCTTGGCCTCAAGGCCTCAGGCACCAAGCCAGGACTTGCAGATTCAGGCTCCAAACTCTCTCACCCACTGACCCAGGTACCACGACAGCCAACCCGAGGACTCCAATGGCAAGCCCACCTGCAGACACTAGCAGCAAGCCTGTTCAAAATCTCTGGACATGCTTACTGTAGTAGGGCTTTCTCTGCTGAAGCTGGGCTGTAAAGACTGGAAAAGGTACCTATTTCTTCAAAAGTTCAGATACTTCTTCAAAGTTACAAGGATCATGAATAATTAGGGAACCACAACACCAGCAAAAAACAAAATAAAGCACCAGTGGCTGACCCTAAATAAATTAGGATGAATGGTCTGACAAAAAATACAAAATAACCAACTTAAAGAAACTCAGGGAGCTATAAGAAAACAGACAACTAAGCAAAATCAGGAAAACAAAGCATGGACAAAATTAGTAGGTTAACAGACAGATACCATAAAAAAGAACCAAACAGAAATTCTAGAAATAGAGAACACAAAGACTGGGCTGAAAAATTCCATAGAGAATTTCAACAGCAGATTCAATCAAGCAGAAAAACCTATCAGTGAGTTCAAAGACAATTCATTTGCAATTACCTGGTTAGGGAAACAAAAAGAAAAAAAGATGAAATGAGCTAATAAAGCCTATAACATCATCAAGTGAGTCAGTATATACATAATGGGAATCCTAGAAGGAGCAGAGAGAGGGAAATAAAGCTTATGGAAAGAAATTACGACAGAAAACTAATCAAATCTGGAACAGGAAACAAAAATCAGATCCCTGAAACACAAAGAAAACCTTTCTACCTTATATTGGTCCATTTTCATATGGCTATGAAGAAATACCTGAGACTGGGTAATTTATAAGAAAAAAAGAGGTTTAATGGGCTCACAGTTCCACATGGCTGGGAAGGCCTCACAATCATGGCAGAAGGCAAAGGAAGAGTAAAGGCATGTGTTACATGGCAGCAGGCAAGAGAGCATCGCAAGGGAACTGCCATTTATAAAACCATAAGACCTTGTGAGTCTTATTCATTATAATTAGAACAGCATGGAAAAAACCAAGCCCCGTGATTCATTTACTTTCCACCAGGTGTCTCCCATAATATATGGGGATTATGGAAGCTGCAATTCAAAATGATATTTGGGATGGAACACAACCAAACCATATCATATATTAAATGTGAAAAGATCTTCACCAAGATGCATTATAATCAAGGTCACAAAAGACAAAGAAATAATTTTTAAAACAGATAGAGAAAAGTGGCTTTTCATATACAAGTGAACCATTATAAGACTAGAAACATATTTCTTAGCACAAATCTTGCAGGCCAGGAGAAAGTGGCATGATATTCAAAGGGGTGAAAGATAAAACTTCCAAAGACACTACACCCAGAAATGCTGCCCTTCAGAAATAAAAAAGATAAAGACTATCCCAGAAAAAGAGAAGCTAAGAGAGTTTATCACCACTACACCTGCCTTATGAAAATGCTAAAGGGAATTCTTCAGGTTGAAACAGGACACTAACAAACATGTGAAAATAAAACTCACTATAAAAGTAGGAATATAGTTAAATTCAGAATATCCTAATACTGTGATTGTGGTGAACAAATGACTTAACTCTAGCAAAAAAGTCTTAACTAGAGCTGCAGGAATTTGTTAATAAGTGCAAATTACAAACAGATGTAAGTTGAGACATCAATAATATAAAATGTGGAGAAAGGAGAAATTATAGAATTTTTAATGCAAATTTATTCCCTTAAAGTACAGTTATTTTTTTATTTTTTATTTTTGTGTGTGTGATGGAGTCTTGCTCTGCCACCCAGGCTGGAGTGGAGTGGCGCCATCGCAGCTCACTGCAGCCTCTGCCTCCCAGGTTCAAGCAATTCTCTGGCCTCAGCCTCCTGAGTAGCTGGGACTATAGGCCTGTGTTGCCACACCTGGCTAATTTTTGTATTTTTAGTAGAGATGGGGCATATGGTAAAGGACATCTTGATCTCCCGACCTAGTGATCTGCCTGCCTTGGCCTCCCAAAGTGTTGGGATTACAGGTATTAGACACCACTCTTGGCCAAAGGAGAATGTTGTAACTATAGAATGTTTCCTGTTACATAAGACTCATTATAACCACTAAGAAAAGGCCTCCGATAGATACTTAAAAGAGAAAGAAAGAAATCAAAACATATCACTACAAAAATCATCAAATCACAAAGGAAGCTGGAAAGAGAAAGAAACAAAGGAACTACAAAATAGAAGAACGGCTGGGCACGGTG
>NW_016107335.1:11543024-11568841 GCF_001604975.1 Cebus imitator
AAAAAAAAAAAAAAAAATAGAAGAACAAGTTCTAAGCTAGCAATAATTACTTTAAACATAGGTGAATTAAATTATTCAATTAAAGGGTATAAAACGGCTAAATGAATTTTTAAAAAAATTCAACTACATGCTGCCTACAAGAGACTCACTTTTTGTTTAAAGATCTACATAAGCTGGAAGAGAAGAGACAAAAGAAAAGACACCCATGCGAATGTTAACAGAAAGCAAAAGTAGCTATATGTATCAGACAAAATAAAACTTGATATAAAAAATATCACAAAGATAACAACCCTCAATATATATGCACCCAGCACCCAAAATCATAATACAAATGTTACTAGAGCTAAAGAAATAGCAATACAATAATAGTGAGGAACTTCAACACCTCACTTAACCCTAGACAAATAACTGAGACAAAAATTAACAAAGACAAATTAATTAGACACATTGGACTTTAGACCAAGTGGAACTAACCTTCAGACTAAGTGTAATTAACAACCTAACATTGCACCTCAAGGAACTAGAAACACAAGAACAAACAAACCCAAAATTAGCAAAAGAAAACAAATAATTAAGATCAGAGAGAAACCAAATGAAAACGAGTAAACTCAATAGTAAAAAAACAAATAACCCAACCTAAAAATAGACAAAGGACCTAACAGACATTTCCCCAAGGAAGACATACAGATGACCAGCAGGTACAGGAAAAGATGTTCAACATCACTGATCACTAGAGAAATACAAATCAAAACCACAAGATACTACCTCACATGTGTTAGAACAGCTATTATCAAAAGGACAACAATTTACAAGTATTAGTAAAGATATGGAGAGTCTTTGTCACTGTCATTTGGAATGTAAATTTGTATAGTCAGTATGGAAAACAGTGTAAAGTTTTGTCAAAAAATGAAAAATAGAACTATCTATGATCCAGCAATCCCACTTTGAGGTATATATATCCAAAGAAAATAAAATAAGTATGTCAAAGAAATATCTGCACTCCCATATTTATTACAGCGTTATTCACAATAGCCAAGATATGGCATATATCTAAGAGTCCTGTGATTTTCCTTTGGCCTAAAACAAAGTTCTTTTATTGCAATGGGTGGGAAAAAATGTGGTACATATACAATGCATTATTATTCTACCCTTAAATAGAAGGAAATCCTGTCATTTGCTACCACATAAATTAAACCTGGCGGACATTATGTTAAGTTAAATGAAAGACAAATACCGCATGATCTCACTTGGATGTGAACTCTAGAATAGTGAAACTCATAGAAGCAGAGAGTAGAATGGAGATTTCCAGGAATGGGGATGGGGGAAGTGGGGAAATGCTGGTCAAAGGGTACAGTGTTTCAGGATACAGGGTACAAAGTTATGCAAGATAAATAAGTTTTATAGATCTAGTGTATAGCATGGTGACCGTAGTTAATTTTATGCTGTAATTCACAATTGCAAAGATGTGAAACCAACCTAAGTCTCCATCAGCCAGTGACTGAATAAACAAAAGGTGATACATATAGATCATGGAATAGTACTCACCTACGTAAAGGAGCAAAATAATGTCTTTTGCAGGAACTTGGGTGGAGCTGGAGGACATTATTCTAAGTGAAGTAACATCGGAGTGGAAAACCAAAAGCTGTATGTTCTCACTTATAAGTGAGAGCTAAGCTATGGGTATGCAAAGGCATACAAAGTGATATCATGGACTCTAGAACTCAGAATGGGGAGAACTGGAGGGGAGCTACGAATTAAAAAAACAAACAAACAAACAAAAAAACACTACACTTGGCTGGGTATAGTGGCTCATGCCTGTAATCCCAGCACTTTGGGAGGCCAAGGCAGGCAGATCACCTGAGGTCAAGAGTTCAACACCAGCCTGGCCAAGATAGTGAAACTCATCTCTACTAAAAATATAAAAATTAGTGGGGCATGTCAGGGGTGCCTGTAATCCCAGCTACTCAGGAGACTGACACAGGAGAATAGCTTGAACCTGGGAGGCAGAGGTTGCAGTGAGCCGAAGATCACTCCATTGAATTCTAGCCTGGGCATCAGAACAAGACTCCGATTCAAAAATAAAAATAAAACTACACTTTGGCTATAATGTACACTACTCCAGTGATGGGTGCATTAAAATCCCAGAATTCACCACTATATGATTCATTCATGTAACAAAAAAACTTGTACCCCAAAAGCTACTGAAATAAAAATTTTAAAAAATACAAAAACATACTGTGCTGTATACTGGAAATTTGCTAAGAAAGTAGGTCCCAAATGTTCTCACCAAAAAAAAAAAAAAAAAATGTATAGTAACTATATGAGGTAATAGATACGTTATTTGATTAGGATAATCATTTTATAATGTATATGTATATTCAAATGTCATGTTGTACAGCTTACACACATACAATTTTACTTGTCAACTGTGCCTTTTAAAAAACTGGGAGAAGACTAATTCACCTTAGGAATAAAAATCAAAAGAGAAACACATATTGTGAATTTTGTCATTGTTCTTCCTCACCATGAACATATATTGGACCTTAGAATCCTCCCTGGATTCACATGCTTTAATCATCCTTACTTCATAGTAATGGGTAAAAGGAAAGAATACATTTCATTGTCACAACCAGGTATGGCAAATTCTTTCCCTGCCTTCCTATGGAACAAAGTCATTTTCAAGTCTGTCCAACAGCTAATGATCGTAATAGGATATAGTACTTATGTCAGGGAATGATCTAAGCACTTGGTGTATATTTACTAATTGCCTCTTTAAAACACTTCCCCAGAGTAGGCAATTTTTGTTTCCACTTTACAGATGAAGAAACTGAGGCACAGAGGTATTCTGGATCTTCCTTGGGACCCCAGGACTAGCAAGTGGCAGAGCTGGAGTCTAAACCCAGGCAGCTGGGTTCCCGCCTCTGCACTTGAGGGCAGCACTCGCTAGTGCTAAGGAGCGTAAAACTGGTGATTTTCTTTTCAGCTTTACCAGTGACTTACTGTTTTGTATCTATGAGCCTTTTTTATTCTTTCTAGCTTTTAAAGCAACCTTAGCTTGAAAGAAGTCTCTTGGGGGGGAAAAACGTGTTCTGAGTGAGAAAAGCATAGAGAAGGCTGTTGGAAATATTAAATCCACACACAAATCCCTTTGGACTATCAAAGTGGGTTTTTTCCTCAATCAACAGGCCTTTGATCATTCACCACCAGGCAAAATTAAAACACCAGAAAACCATGTGATACGCAAACCATGTGATCACGGCTACATAATGCAGGACTCTAGTATGTAGCCAAATTCATCTTAATTTCTCCATAAGTATTTTGCAGTTTGGAGTCTGGAAAATCACACAAAATTGCTTTATGTCCTTAGTGCTTCACTGACAATTCATTACTTAAATAACCAACTTCATTCCAGAGATTGAACTCCATCGAGGCTCTGCATTCTATATAATAGCTTATCTTGATTTTATCTAGCCTACATGTCAGCATCAGGACTCAAAGAGATAGAGCTGCAGGCAGAAAGGAAGGGGACTTCTGAGAATCTGGAATTGATGCTTGGTGGCTAAAAATGGACAGACTAGTCCTGGCAAAGGCAAGTCAGCCTTCCTGATTGTACCAATGGAAGCTTTTTAATTTGTGTTACTTATATGGCTCCCCGAGGGTCCTTGGAGAACAGGAATATTTATTTGCACAATGCCTATCGTGGTCACAAATAGCTAGGTTCTTTGAAAAGTGTACTTTTTCTTGTTAGGCACATTAGAACAAGCATCCAACTCTCTAAGGACATTAGATCTAAGAATTGCAGCAATGCTAAATGCACTCATGAATGGTTAAGATGGAAATGAGAGAAAATAATGGAATGGAGATTTGATGCTAGAATTATGTCTGAACGAAAGCTTAAGCCCAAATCCAACTCAGTACCCTCACTGGGCCTAGCGACACAGTTGACATGTAGTAGAGAATGATAGCTTCACCCAGAGGAAAGTTATTTCCTCAGATATATTAGTAACTAATTGAACTGACTACAAAACCCACCATTTGTGAGTCAGCATACATCCCCACACCCATCATACACACTTACGACACTGAAACATGTTTTGTACTTTTACTGTGCTGGGAGCTTTTTGATACTTTTCTATTTCATTGCTTTAAGTTCTGGGTGGAATCTGCTAACCTGATGTAATCACTCACTAATGATTCATAACCCATAATTTAGAAACCACTGGGAGCGAGAGAGTGAGAGGTGGGAGAGAGAGCAGTTTGTGCTGTGTGAAGTCAGAGGATCACTGATGATGTGAACTGTGTTTTGAAAAGTGGGAGGTGTTAACAAGAAAGTCAAGAAGAGAAGTATATTAATCCATTTTCATGTTGCCATAAAGAACTGCCTGAGACTGGGTAGTTTACTTAAAAAAAAAAAAATGGGTTTAACTGACTCACAGTTCCACAGGCTGTACCAGAGGCATGGCTGGGGAGGCCTCAGGAAACTGAGTCATGGTGGAAGGACAAAGGGGAAGCAACCACATAGCCAGGTGGCAGCAGGAGAGAGCGTGTGAAGAGAGACGTGCTACATGCCTTTTTTTATTGAGACGAAGTCTCACTCTGTTGCCAGGCTGGAGTGCGCCGGGGTGATCTCAGCTCACTGCAGCCTCCACCTCCCAGGTTCAAGTGATTCTCCTGCCTCAGCCTCCCAAGTAGCTGGGACTATAGGCACACACCACTGTGCCCAGCTAATTTTTGTATTTTTAGTAGAGACAGGGTTTCACCATGTTGGCCAGAATGGTCTCGGTCTCTCGACCTGGTGATCTGCCCACCTTGGCCTCTCAAAGTACTAGGATTACAGGGGTGAGTCACCATGCCTGGCCAGTGCTCCACACTTCTCAACAACCAGATCTCAAGAGAACTCACTATCACAAAAACAATAAGGGGGAAATCTGCCACCATGATCCAATCACCTCTCATCAGTCTCCTCCCGCCAACACTGGGAATTACAGTTCAACATGAGATTTGGGTGGGGACACAGAGCCAAACCATATCAGAAGGAACTTTCCAGACCAGAAAAGTAGCATGAGGAAAGGAGGGAGACACCCTGGTGTCCCCAGAGCATGTGGAGTGTGAACAAAAAGGGAGTTGAGAGCAACAGAGATGAAGCTAGAGAGAATGGGCCCAGTTGTGGAAAGTCTCTATTTCATCATAGTGAATTTGGATGTACTGTCAAAAGGATCCTCTAAGGGAGTGAGTAATAAAGTGATATATTTTGTGCTTTAGAAAATCACTCAATTGGTTCTTTTCTTGTATTCATTAATTCACTGAGGATTTGTGAACACATACAATGAGGTTTGCCCAGCACAGCAGTGTGTTGAATGGATAGAGAGTTTGGGTTTGTGGCAGTAACTTAATTCCAAGTCCATAGGGGCTGGGCTAGAGAGCAGCAGGAGGAATGCATTTCAGTAATGCATTGGAGCCTGAATCAAGGACACTCTTTGTGATGGGGATGTGGGAGGAGGCGGTCTGAATCAGTCTTTAAGGATGGAGAGGAAGCTAATCACTGGGGGAGGAAAGGAGATGATATTCCAAGTGTCAAAGTGTGAAGAAGTCCAGCAGGTTTGGGAGCAGGAGATAAGTTTGGAGGGACAGCACTCTGAACCTGGAAGGAGATTCAGAGTTGTTCTTGGAGAAGTGGGTTGACATAGGGAGACTTGCTCGGCCCTTTGGACTCTGTTCTGGAGAACAAGGAGGTCACTGAAGCTGCAGGAGGGTGGGATAGTGATACGGTTTGGCTGTGTCCTCACCCAAATCTCACCTTGATTATAACTTCCACAATCCGCACGTGTCATAGGAGGGACCCAGTAAGAGGTAATTGAATCATGGGGACAGGTCTTTTCCATGCTGTTCTCCTGATGGTGAATAAGTCTCACAAGATCTGATGGTTTTAAAAAACAGGAGTTTCCCTGCACAAGCTTCTCTCTTTGCCTGCTGCTATTCATGGAATACATGACTTGCTTCTCTTTGCCTTCTGCCATAATTGTGAGGCCTTCCCAGCCATGTGGACTAGTAAGTCCATTAAACCTCTTTTTCTTTCCAGAGTCTGGTATGTCTTTATCAGCAGCATGAAAAAAGACTAATACAGATGGCAGGGACAGCACCATTGGGTTTCTATTTCCAAACATAGAAAAATCAAAATAAAAAAGAGTACTGGATAGGAATTGGAAGAAATTACTAAGAAACTGACATGTAGAAAAGCAGTATTTTAGATCTGAGAGGGCTTTTTCTTACTGCATTGTTGTTGTTGAAGTTATTACAGTCAGTGGCTTGATTGGGCCCCTCTTCCAGGCCCTCTGTTCCGGAGTTGTTTCCAAAACTCAGTCATGAAGCCAATTAGGAAAACCAGAGCCTGTTCATTTTGCTAGTAATCAAAATAGAAATGATCATTTACTAGTACATGTAACAGTCATTTTCAGCCACGAAAGATCATTTTAGCAAGTGCATGCCTTTGGTTTACACGTCTCACAACAAGCTAGAGAAGAAATGAAGTTAAACAGAAGTGGGTAAGTCCCTTACCAGCTGCTTCTCTTCTTGAAGGTAAAAGTATTTTTCAGACAGAGGCTGTATTAGTTTATTTTCACACTGCTATAAAGATACTACCTGAGACTGGGTAATTTATGAAGAAAAGAGGTTTAATTGACTCACAGTTCTGCATGACTTGGGAGGCCTCAGAAAATTTAAAATCCTGGCGGAAGGTGAGGAGGAAGCAAAGCACATCTTACATGACAGCAGGCAAGACAGAGAGAGTGGGGATGTGCCAGATATTTATCAAACAACCCGATCTTCTGAGAACCCACTCATTATCATGAGAACAGCATGGAGGAAACCACCCCTATGATTCAGTTACCTCCCACCAGGTCCCTTCTCCCTGGATACGTGAAGATTACAATTTGGATTGCAATTCAAAACGAGATTTGGGTGAAGACAGCCAAACCATTTATCAGAGGCTAAAATTTTACCCTGTAGGTTGGAGATGGAGCCAACCTAGATCAATGTTTAGCAGTCCAGCCTCCATAGGGAAGGGATTTGCCACCCTCTGTTCCAGAAAGAGGCACCAAACTCACTAGGGGGTAAGGAGAAACCAAGAGACCTACTGGGCTCTTTTTCAGAGCTAGGAAAGTAAACCCCTTGCATTGATTGTCTTCTAACACAGCTGGAGACGGTGTCCATTGCAAATCACTGACCCAGAGAACCTGATAGATGCAGGGGGATTTAGATAGTATGCTGCCTGCTAGACAGTGGAATCCTGGTTTAAGGAATAAATTCAACTTCAAAAATCTTTGGGGAGCACCTGCTATGCACATCAGTGTGGAATATTTTCTTCCTCTTGATTCATGAGAGAGCACATTGAGAAGTCATGAGCACTGGAGGAAAAAGAGCAAATGACATGAGCCTCAGTCAGTCTCAATTCTGTCACTTAGAGTGACCACGGGCAATGTGTTTTGCCTCTGCATGCCTCAGTTTACTCATCTGTCAACACTTTGAGCTAAGAGCACCTCTCGCTTTTACATTCTGCAAGTCTGTGGCTGACAATCTTGAAGCCAGAAAAGAAAATTCAAGCTGATTATGTGAGACTTTCTTCAGTGAATTCCTAGAAAGAGTAGTAGATGCATTGTTTGGGAAAAGGAAGGGTATTGCTTTCTATCACTTAAGAATACAATTGTAGATCAACGTAGTTGTGTTTCACATTTTAACTGGTGTCATTTGAAATGTGAAGAGAACATGTCTTCTAGTTGGTTGATAAAAAATCTGGACTTTGTCCAGGCATAGTGGCTCGTGCCTGTAACCCCAGCACTTCGGGAGACCAAGGCAGGCATATCACTTGAGAGCAAGAGTTTGAGACCAGCCTGTCGAAACCCTGTCTTTACTAAAAATACAAAAAAAAAAAAAAAAGCTAGGCATTGTGGCACACACCTGTAAGCACAGCTACTCGGGAGGCTGAGGCACAAGAATCGCTTGAACCAGGAGGCTGTGGAGGATGCAGTGAGCCAAGATTACACCACTGCACTCCAGCCTCAGTGATAGAGCAAGACTGTCTCAAAAAAACAAAAAAACAAAACAAACAAACAAACAAAAAATCTCATTTCATTCAAAGCTCCCACCTAATGATTTTCAGGAAGAAAAAAAGTGCGAAATATATAATCCAGATAAAACTCAGCCTAATTAGCACCTGAAAGTGTGTTTGATTCATTAGTCATTAGAGGAAAGGAAATCAAATCCACAATGTGGTACCACCTTACACCCTCTAGAATGCCTACATCAAAAAAGATAACAAGCATTGGCAAGGATGTGAAGAAGTCGGAACCCTGTGCGCCATTAGTAGGAAAGTAAAATGGTGCGGCCTCTGTGGAAAACCAGTGTGGCAGCCCCTCAAACAATTCGGCATAGAATTAACATGTGATCCAACAATTACTCCTCTGGGTATATGCCCTACAGAATTGAAAGCAACGTTTCAGAGATATTTGTACGCCCATGGTCATAGTAGCAGTATTCACAATAGCTAATCTGCAGAAGCAACCCAGGTGTCCACCAACAGGTGAATGGATTAGCAAAAATGATATGAACATACAATGGAATAGAATTTAGTCTGAAAAATGAATAGCATTCTGACATGTGCTACAATATAGATGGGCCCTGAGGACACAATTCTAAGTGAAATAAGCCAACCACAAAAAGGCAACTACTGTATAATTTCACTTATATGAGATACCAAGAATAGTCAAGTTCATGGAGACAGAAAGTAGAACAGTAGATGTTAGGGGCTAAGGGGGGGGGGGGTTGGGCAAGGTAGTTGTTTAATGGATGCAGAATTTCAGTTTTTTTAAAGAAGTTCTGGAGATGGATGGTGGTGATGGCTGCACACAAGGTGAATGGACGTAATACTGCCAAATGGTACACTTACAAACTGTGACAATGGTAAATTTTATGTGTATTTTATCACATTTTTTTTTAAAAAGGCTCAGTCCAATCCAATAATTCCATAGTTTCTTTAGGTAGTATTCACAATGTTCTGATACTTCAGATAGCCACCCACTATTCTTACTTCTCCTAAAATCTAGTCTGGAAATATGGTGAGAGAGAGAGTCACCTACGGAAAAGAGTCCGTTTCTTTCAGAATAAGATCTTCTGCTGCTTCTGGTCTGTGGGATGCCATCTTATTTTAACAAAGTTATTGCTCTCCCTCTTGTAGGATGTGGCCAGCCAGTATGACCTGATCTGAACCTGCTACACTTAGTACTGTGGCCCCATTGTACTTGCTGGTATAGATATCTGACCTGCCATATTTTGCCTGCAGCCTGTTGGCCTGATCTTGTCATGCTACAGTGAGCCCCATGGCAAGCCTGCTGGCTCCTTACTCAGCATACATGTGATGTAGGAACTAAGGAGGCTCCAAAAAGTGAAGCCGGGGGACCACCCTTCACATGATTGCTGTAATAACCTGGCAGGCTTTGATGAGGCTGCAACTGGGTTAATGTGGGGGAACCCTAACCTACATGTTATCATTGTTCATGAAGGCCTAGATAGATGATACCTGGAAAAATGCATGAAACTTTTTGCAACAAAGAGGGGACATATCTAACTCAATAAAGATAAATTGGTGATGCACCAGAGATAACAATAATCAAATTAGAAGTGACCATCTATTCAGAACAAACTCTGGCAGGTGCTCTACATTCACAATCTCCTCTAACTGTCCCTCACATCCCTCCAGATGGGCATTATTACCTCCACTTTAAACATACTAAGTACTTTGGAAGATACAAATTATACAGTGGAAGAACCTGGCTTTAAGCTTAGGTTTGTTTGACTTAAAATCCTGGGCTCTGTTCATTGAGCCATGGCCAAGATTAGCCATCTATTTTTACTTAACAGTGATTAATTATGTTAGTCTTTCAACCATAGTCTTTGGCAGTGGTGTCTAAATTTTATTGACTGTGCACTCATTATTTAAAGTAATTTGAGTATGTACTACCCAAAATATGTGTTTCAAAATTTATTTATAGGATATGTGTGCATACATGAAATAATGTAATATATCTGTTATAGAACTTATCCAAACATAGGAATTTTTAATCTATGAGATAACAAAGAATAGAATTTTACTAAATTCTTCCTGAAACACAAGGCATGATTATGTGAGCTTTGTGAAATGGTACACACTCCACCTTGGAGACCATTGGTTTAACTAGATAAATAGACATGACCATCAAACATGTTGAAAACTCCAAAAGACAGATTGATTCTCATATGATGCAGAAGCTGGATTTTTAAAAACTGAAACAAAAACATTAAATTGAATCTGTAACCCTTCCACATACCTCAAATACAGTTTGGTCTGGCAATGTAGGTTTCCCCACCTACTGTGCCTCTCTGAAGAAAAGCACCTAATTCAGAAGAGTAGGAAGGTAGGCATTTTTCTGAAATTTAATGAAAGCATCAAGCTAACTATACCCAGTTGCATTTTATAAGTAAAGACTTTTCAGTCATAAACGGTAACATAAGCCAAGAATAACTACACAGAGTGTAGCAAAAAGAAACCTGTTATCCAAATATTCCATTCTGGAAGAGAAGAAGATGCTGGTGCCAAGAATGGCCAACATGGCATTTGCATAATATAACCCAGGACCATCAGAAAATTCACAGCACAAATCAGAAGACAGTGTAAGAGACCTTCATTTCTGATCACAACTCTGCCATTGACTAGGTATGTGGTATTTTACCTTACTCGGTTTTACTTATTTTATGTGAAAAATATATCTATCAAAACACTTTAAAAATCCAATGCAATGAAAAAAACAGTTCAGATATCTACCTTAGGGGTAGGGCCAGATCATTGAATCACCTGAAGTATATTCACACTGTGATTACTTGATAACGTTTTGTTGGGATGGCTTTATTTAACGGAATACCAGCATTTATCAAGACTGAGAGGGCACCAACATACAGGTATTGTGTTCTGGTTATGACTGACCAACATACAGGTATTGTGTGCTGGTTACGACTGAATCACAGAAGAGTAGGCGGCTCATGGAAGTCCCTCGTGTGGCAGGGTTGTGTGTGTAGGAAGGATGCATTAGTCCGTTTGCACATTGCTAATAAAGACACACCCGAGACTTCTACGTAATTCATTTAAAAAAGTGGTTTGATTGACTCACAGTTCCGCAGTGCAGGGGAGGCCGCAGGAAACTTGCAATCACGGTGGAACACACCTCCGCACAAGGCAACAGGAGACAGAATGAGCACTAGCTCGGGGAAAGCCCCTTTTAAAACCATCAGATCTCGCGAGACCTCACTCACTATCACAAGAACGGGATGGGAGAAACCACGCCCGTGATTCAATTATCTCCACCTGCTTCCTCCCATGACCCCATGGGGATTATGGGAACTACAATTCAAGATGAGATTTGGCTGTCCCCACCTTTGTGGTGGGGACAAACCATAACAGATGTGTCTAGAATGAAGAGGAAATTAGACTGCACAAAGAGGAAAGAGGTTGAAAGACACAGCTAACAAGCCTCAGACAAATCAAATGCCAACCAGAATCAGCTCTGGCTGCTTGAGATGATGAAATGGGACCTCAACCAGACTGTGGCTGTCTCCTGAGTCAGCTTTGCACAGAGACCTGGGTGGGCAGGTTGGTAGACAGGGGTTCGCACAAGCAGACATCAAGGAAGAAGAGGCCACTTTCTCACCCACATCCCACACCCCTCCATCCCCACTCTAAGTCTGAACTATTTTTGTTTTGCCTTCTAGCCAACCTTGATACCCATTTTAATTTATTTTCACCTTGCAAACTGTTAATGGTTTTCAAAAATGCACAGGCCCCAATCTCTGGAGCTGCTTTTCTCTGATCTGTGCTGTTGCAGCCTTAAATGCATCCAAGTGAAGCTCGTTTTCATTTCTACTTCGTGGTGTCTGCTTGGCCCTATACTTACCCCTCATCTTGGTAAAAACTGGTTACACATGTGATCAGGTTGTGGAGCAAGAACTTTCCCATGTGTCCAGAGAAGTGGATTCAAGAGGAAATAATGAGGACATTAATTGTTCTTTATTATAGCACTGAAGATAAATCAAAGAGGGATACATTCGACTGCATTGGAACTATGAAAGTCTGTAAATCAAAAGTCATTAAGACTGTTACAATGAAAGCCACAGATTAGGGAAAGATAGTTGCAATGTATGTATCTAAGCGAAGGCTTGTCTCCAGAATATATAAAATCATACTTACAAATAAATCCATAAGAAGGTCATCCCAACTTTTAAAAATAGGCAAAAGGCTTGAATAGATGTTTAAACGAGAAGATATCCAAGTGACCAATATGTGTATTTAAAGGACCCTTGACATAACTATTCATCAGGAAAATGCAAATGAAAACCACAATGAGATACACAGTCCGAATGGCTGCATTTGAAATGGCAAACAGTAAAACATTCTGGCGCAAACGTGGAGCAGCTAGAGCTCTCACACACAGCGGACGGGGTGTAAACTGATGCAATCACTTTGCAAATCCATTTGACATTTCTAATAAAGCTGAATATACCTTACAATGTGCCTTATGATCCAGAAACTCCATTCCTGGGGATGGAAATTTATATTTGCCCCTCAAGAGACATACATAAAAATGTTCTTAGAAATACTATTCACAATAGGCCAAATCCGGAAACGTCTAATGTTCATCAACAGGAGAATGAGTGAATAATTGGGTACTCATAAAAGGGACTAATAAGATTTTCAAAAATGCACCAACTCAGATCCATGCAACCACTTGGAAAATTTCACAAATATAAAGTTGGATGAAAGAAGTCAGGCAAGCACATATTCTTTATGATTCCATGTATATGAAGTTTAAAACTAGGTAAGACTACTCGATGGTATAAAAGTCAAGAGACTTTTAAAAATGGGATTCTATTTATATAGTGTTAAAAAAATATGCTAAACTAAGCTATGCAGTTAGGAGTAGGGATCCTGGTTACGCTGGTAGGGGTTTGAAACAGAGGGTAATTTCAGAAGTGCTGGCAATGTTTTGTTGGAGATTTTTAAAAATAGGAAGCAGGAAGTGGCCATGACTGGGGAGATGATTGAGGGGAAAGCCAGCCTGTTGTTAGTTTTCTGTTTTCTTATCTAGGCAGAAGTTACCTTGGTGCTTTTACTTTGTGAAAATTCATGGAGCTACTTGTGGGCAATGTATGCATTTGCTGTATGTGTGTAATATTGTGATGAAGAGTTTACTTGTTTTGAACTTTTATGGAAAGCTACTCTGATAAAGTACTTTGAAAAGTGCCCCAGAGTGGTTGCTGTGTGATATGCAGAAACCAATTGCTGCCTTCCTAAAGAGTGATCAGAAATCATTAGAAATTCTCAGAAGTTAGATTCAAAGATGCTGAAATGTTCCATGACCTGGGAAACTCACTCTGAAAATGATCTGCAACCCTACAGATGAAAAGAGTGCTGTCTCGGTCACACGAGAGCAAAGGCAGAGGTAGAGAGGCGTTGGAGCTGTCAATGCCACGGGAGGATCATTAACTGATTCTGTGCTGGAAAAATCACCTTTATCTTCAGTTCACATGGACAGACCTTAGGAGAGAACCATTCAAGACACCAATCCGTGCCTTTTTATATCCTGAAAAAATTTTCTGAACATAATGAGTCCCAAAGGGCTCGTCACTTGTGTTTCCAGTACTATGCCCTGTATTAGGTACATCACCACGACCAACTTTTCATCAGCATTGGAAGCTCAAAATACACGTGTACAGGCCGGGCGCGGTGGCTGTAATCCCAGCACTTTGGGAGGCTGAGGCAGGTGGATCACGAGGTCAAGAGATCGAGACCATCCTAGTCAACATGGTGAAACCCCGTCTCTACTAAAAATACAAAAAATTAGCTGGGCATGGTGGTGCGTGCCTGTAATCCCAGCTACTCAGGAGGCTGAGGCAGGAGAATTGCCTGAACCCAGGAGGCAGAGGTTGCAGTGAGCCGAGATCGCGCCATTGCACTCCAGCCTGGGTAACATGAGTGAAACTCCGTCTCAAAAAAAAAAAAAAAAATACACGTGTACACCCACGCAAAGAAAAAACATTTATTATACCAAAGTCTTTATTGTAGTCATTTCACGGGGCCCATTTCCTCTGTGAAACTTCAAATCAATTTCTTTGGGATGCCATTTAAGATGATTCATCCCTATTTTCATCCATTTTCCCCATTTCTTCTTAAAGACCTGGTTTCCTTGTGCATGCTCTCCCTCTCATTTTCCCCTTTTGTTTGTTATATTTTCTTTTTGGGCTTTCTGAGGAGAACCAAATTGTCCGAAATCTGTTGATGGATCATTTGTTCTCATTGTATCCTTCCCCCAAAAGCTAAGCACACAGTATATTTCCAGAACTTGCACTTCCTTCATCCCAGCCCATGTGGCTGCACTAATTTGAAGACACTTGGTCAGGAGCGGTGGCTGACGCCTGTAGTCCTGGAGAGCTCAGATCCAGATAATTCCTCTGTTATGAGCTGAATGTTGTGTTCCCCCTCAAAACTCACATGAAGATATCTTAAAATCCCCAGTGGGATGATATTGGGTGGTAGGGCCTTTGGGAGATGCTTAGGTCATGCCCTGACTTTGCTAGGGTACTAGTCTGGGTCATCTGTGAGCTGAGGGTCAAGGTCTTTGGATGCCTCCATACCTCTGCACTCCTCTTCTGGTTCCACCTCACAATATGCCTGCAAGAGGAAATTCATCATGAGAAGCAAAGCTGGCCACCTGACAGGTGTTCATGTTTCATAGGAGCTGAGGATTTGCAGCCTGCTAAGTCCTGTGCTTCAAGCAGAGGAACTAAGCCCCACCATGCAAGTGCATCCAATTTCCATTGGAAAATTGCTTTGCAGAAAAATGGCATGGAGCCTGCTCTCCTTTTGGCCAGCTGATTCCCTCAGCTTTCAGGCCCGGACTTGGGATGACTGCAGAGAGCGCTTGGAAGGTAGAGGGAGAGAGACTCTGAGTAAAACCTCATTCTGTTTTACAATTCAGAGCTGAAATTGGAGCTGAGAGAGAAGAGCAGGGCACAGACTGGGGAAATGGATTTGATTATTGCATTAACCCACAGAACACTTCAAATGAAAACTTTCATAGGGTAATCAATAATTCAGTCTTATCAGTTTGTTATTCTGGGCAGATGACATTTATTTTAATAGGCACTCCTTGGGTAGAGGGCAGAGCTGTTAAGATCATTACCTGAAATAAGCTGTTGAAAATTCACAGCATAGTGTTGGATGGATTAAATAATCAAACTAAAATAAATGGCGTAATAATGACAAGGACAATCATTACCAAATTGTAGCCTCTGTGCCAAAGAACCCTACACATAGAATGTGTTCCATTATTACCCTGCAGCCCCAAAGTAAAGGAAAAATGCTGGTATTGGGAAATTCTCTATGAAAAACCATTCCCAGAACCTCCTGACCCTCCTTCCTCCACTTCTCTTCGGAATCCTCATCTTCACCAATGCCAGCAGGCATTGTCTACCATATTCAGGCACTAAGATCCAGTATTACACAGTGAAGATCATTGGCAGCTGTCTAATCTCACATTATCCAGTTTGGTTCTGTGGCCTTAATGAATGCCATTTGGAGTTTCTTTGTTTCACTTGTCTTTCCCTGCATAATGGTAGTTGGAGAGGTTCCTGCTTTCACTCACACTTCTGACCCAGGAAAGGAAAAGTAGGCATGTGTGTTTTCCACATCCACTGGATTTTGTTTGTTTTTGTATTTTTAACAATCATTTTCTGAATATCCACTGTCAAATGAAGGCAGATGTTGGAATTAGGCTCAACAAGTCAGGTAAAATGCACTAGTTTTCTTGGGTTTAGCAATTGGTCTGCCATCTTGTTCTTGAATTCTATGGAGAATCCAATGGGAATAAAGCATGGGATCAAAGTGGCACAGCATGCGTTTTTAGGTTGTTAAATTATTAAAGGAGGCAGCATAGAACAGTGCAAGGGGCAGATGTTGACTCCTGTGCCCACCTGGTTCTGCTGGTGGTGAGTGGCTTCTTGCAGAGCTCTGGGAAATATCCTGAGGGTACTTCTGAAGATCTTAGTTGCAATGAGTCAGGGGTCAAATAGTGATGCCCTCCATGGTTGCCAAAGCCGGGGGGCGGGGAGTGGTTAATCTTTTTCCAAATTGAGGAGCTCTTGTTTCCTCCTAGCTCTAAGATGTCAATGTTTTTCGGCATAGGTACTATGTCCTAGTCCTTATTACATACCCACAGTGGGGGCAACCTTATGCAAAGTAGGTATTCAGCGAAATATTTAATAAACAAATTCGTGATCATGAGATCCCTGTATGTATATATCCCTATACTCCCTAGAGAGTAGCTATGTGAAATTAAAATTTAGAAAGCCTAGCAAACATTTATTTTCTACCTTGGTATGATTATGAGAGGATAATACATATTTGAGAAAAGTTTTAAGGATTTCGAAGGAAAAAAAAATGCATCATATACTTTGAGCTGTCATTCCTTCCACTCCAGGGAGCGTGTACTTTGCAGCAGCTCGGATCCCTAGGCTTTGGGTTTCTGTATTTTTTTCCATGAAATACAAACTGCTTTGAAATGTGCTAATTGTATACAAAATGTCCTTATTGGATCATAACTCTGCTGAATTGTGGCTTTTATCTTGGTGTAACTCATGCATCATTTTATTAACTATTATTATAAAAGTAATGGGAATCTTGATAAAAATATCTAACAGATATAAAAGTGAAAAATTACCTTCACTCTCATCCCTGTTTCCTAGAGGAGATTACCTTAGCAATTTCTTACCTGACCTTGCAGAAATACATAATTTCTTTATACAGTTATACATGAATGAACATATAAACACACATTGAAAATAAAACACAGGCTCCTACAACAGATTGTATTCTACAACTTGCTTTTCTCATTAAAAACATACACATACCCTTTGACTCATCAATCCAACACATGCAGATGTATATGCAAAAAATCAATTGTCCAATTCATTGACTCAAAGAGAAAAGACTTGAAACCACCAAATGTTCAGCTGCAGATCAGTCTAATTAATTATGACATACGTAAAATGCATCACTGCGCAGCAAAGTGTGTGCACTAAAATGGAAAGATGCCTTTGTTGTTTCCTTTGTGTACATTTTCTAAGTCGGGTAATGGAAAACACACGTGTCTTCTACCATTATCTCTTGCCAAAAAAGACTTGCCTAACACCTATAGCTTTGGGGGTCACTGCTAGAAGTGTTGTCTCTCAAGCAATAATTCGGAAAATTTCCTTTGCAAGCCACAAAACAAATGCCTCTCCAGGTGCCCGTAAAGTGCAAAGCACTTACTTCTCTATGCTCTTCTACGGAGAGGAAAGAAAGAAGGCAACAGTAGGAAGATATTTTCTTGTTCCATCTCTAGTTCCTTTTCTGAGGCCTTTCCTGCTATCCCAGAACATAAACTGAAAATAAAATAAAACAGAATACAACAATAAAGACTCCCTAACAAAATCAGCTCTAAAAAGCTTCCTAAATTATCCAGCAAGTGAGTATCTACTCAAAGTTTTGAGGGGGTTGTCTGATTTAATTTCTATAAACTTGGTACTTTAGGGAGATTTTAAGGGTGTGATACTATTCTTGCGGTCTCCTTAGCAGAAGAGGCTGACTCAGCCTTGAGTGCTCCTTTAGCACCTCCCCACCCCCGGACTGAGGCTGCTTCCTCTGCCTGTTCTCTGAGGTTTCTCACGCCTTTGTCCTGAAGTGCCACCTCTGACCACAGCAGGGCAACTGTCTATTCAGATGTTACAGATGAAAAAGAGAAGGGCTTGATAACACTTGCGGTTTATTATTTAAATTGATCTCCCTTAAAATGTATTCTTGATCATATATTAATAACACTGGAGTCAGGATTGTGTTTAAAATACTTCGGAGCTATTTCAAGGCAGGGCGCCAGTCATTGGCCAATCAGCAGGGCCCTGGGAGATATCCAGGCGGCATCAGGTGTTAACCCTTTAGTTGCTGGATGTTGGAAAGTGCTGGAAGGTCCAGAGGAGCATAGGTGGGAAACTCAGGTGACCAGGGTATCTGGGAGAGGGACCATGAGGTTGGGAAGTGTTTTAACATTGCAACTGCCATCACAGCTGTACTGATAGGTAGTCTTGATGATGCAATAGGTAAAAAGAATATGTCCAGAAATGAATAATGCCAATAACTGGAGAATTCAAAATATTAAACTCAGTAAACCTTTGTTTCATGGCAGACCATGTACTGAACATAGTATTGCTGCAATGACTAAGACCTACACCCTCCCAGCTGCTTTGAAACCTGTGAGCCAGAGAGGAAGACAATATTAAAAAGAGGATTTTATTTCACTAGGTATACTTAACCTGAAAACATGAAAGTCAAAGAAGATTATTTATTTATTATTTAGAGATAGGGGTCTGGGCTCAAGCGATCCCCTCCAGCCTCCTTGCTGGAACTGCAGGTGTGCACTACCACACCTGGCTAAGTTTAAAACAATTTTTTGTTGAGATGAGGTCTCACTATGTGGCCCAGGCTGGTCTCGAACTCCTGGCCTCACGAGATCCCCCCACCTTGGCTTCTCAACATGCTGGGATTACAGGCATGAGCCACCATACTTGGCCCTGAAGAGGAAGTTTTTAGTTGCAAGCCATGATATGAAAAGACCAGCTGTTACTCATGGCAATTAAAGAAATAAACCTCCTTAAAAGAAATCACTATTAATCACATGGAAACATTTTTTATGCCTATAATTATGATTAGGTCCTGGCATAGACCTTAGGGTAAGTCTCTAAAAATGAGGTAGCTTCCCCCATATCTAGGGCAGATGGGCTTGTTCAACTCCAGGCAGTGGGAAGTCCTTGTCACCAGCCTGTCTGCAAGATGCCCAGAGGTTCCTGGGATTCTGTCTACTCTGTTATGTAGGAGGAACAAACTGGCCATTTCTGTGTAATGTAAACATGGTCTTAGAGGAATTTTTATCAAAACCATGGGCAAAATGGACTATTTCTTTCCTAAAAACAGATTCTGTGACTGGAGATGAGAACCATCACAGGATTGTCCCAGCGGGGCTCTGAAGGGGCTTGCTCTGAATTCTTGGCACTTAAGCACCAGTCCATGATGACTGCATCAGCTTTCCCAGGCCTGGGTGTGGAGCTTCCTTCATCTTGTGTGTGAAATAGATATTGACTATAGACAGCATATACCTATTGAGGAAACAGGCCATGTTGCAAGAAAATATCAGACGATCTTCCTTCTTGTGTCTGTTCCCCGTGTGTCATTTTGTGAAAACTGCTTGTATTGTGGAAACAAACACATTTTAGCTCCTTTTGGCTCTGTGCAGACAGTCCGTGGAAAAGCCAAGTTGAATCCCACTCTACCTTATGAATCATTCTCCAATCTGCCAGCTGAATCCTGGCTGAGGCCACTTTGTTTTAGGAGAAGGAGGTGCAGAGTGAAAAGGAAGCATGTTGATTCTCCCAGCTCAGGCCATTTGTAGTATAATTAGAAACATAATGTTTTGACTTGAAAGCTGATCACATCTGATATGTGTGTCAGCAAGACAGAATAAATATTTTTTTAAAAAATCTTTTTGGTGTAATTTAATAGAGGGGGATGACACCACTCCAAGTGCTGTTGATATGAAATTGCTTCCCTGCTCCCTGGCTCCTTTAAGAAATGTAGATGTGAAATCAGTGTAGACATGTCTACATCTTAGTAGTAAAGACAGATAAAATACATGCTTCATATCTGTGTCACTTTGAAGTAAATATAAGACACTGTTGGTTATTCGGGTGTCTTATAGATAAGAACAGGACACAGAAGGTAGCTTCAGTATAATCCTGGGAATGATACACATTTGGGGACTTTATTGCTTCAGACACACATACTCTTCTTTCCACGCACACACAAAACACTGATTTTAATCAAAACACCATGCACGTGATCATTTAAAACTCTATAAAGCTACTTTAAAAAACATTTAAAACTACGTTTAGCCTCCCAGTACTTGGATTTAAGAACAACAGTAAATGTGAGAATTCAGGGCTCTGAGGGACGGGCAGAAGATGAAGATGCTCTTAAACTCACCGCCGGCCTGTGTGAAAGAAGTGATGGTACCGTGTGACATTGCTATGCCCATTCCCGTATTCCTTGCGTAACAGGGATCTGCACATAGCCTGTTTTCAAATAGTATTTGTTGAGTGAATGAACGCATGAGCAAACGACAGGAAAATGAGTGAGACCTGGCACCTGCAAGAAAGAGGATCTGGGCTCTGTAGGTTTGTTTGGTGGTGTTTTCTCACGATCTCAAGATTCAAAGATCCAAGTGTTTCAGATGAGAAACCCTGAAGGAAGAAGTTAGTTTTCTATTCTGCACCATAGAGGATCATCACGGCAGCAGCGTCCAGCAGTGGTCTTCAGCAGGGCTCAGCAGGGCTCCTTGCTTCAGGCCTCCAGTTGGATCCAGAAGGCAAGCAGGCAGTGCTGTCATCTGGAGGCATGGGGTCTTCAGGATTCAGTTACCTGTGGCTATGGGATTGAGGTCCTGTCTCCCCGCTGGCTGTCAGCCTGGGGCTGCTCTGTCATCCCATGCACTGCCCACATCCCTTCCCATGGAGCTCCTCCATCTTCTAACTAACAGTGATGCTTGGAGTCCTTTTCACCCTAAAACGTTCATGTGATCATATTGGGTCCATCTGATCATCTTCAATTCAGTTGACTTGGGACTTTAATTTCATCTGCAAAACCCTTTCACAGCAGTAGTAGATTAGTATTTGATTAAATAACTGGGCAAGAGGAGGTTCACTTTTAGAATTCTGCCTGTCAGTAGAGACCATTAATAAACCATACAGGATGGGAATGCAGTAGTTGTAGGGACTGGCAGAAGCCTGCTGAAGGGTCTTCAAATTAAAAAGCATATTGACCATGTGCCAGCCACAGAGCTTGGATCTATGGGCTGGTTCTTATGTAGGCTTTAGGCTTGGCACTTCTGGGGTAGGTTAGCCCTTCCATTGCTAGTGGAGTTAATCAGCTGCTTTGAGATGATTTATCCAATGCCACACTGCTAAGGAGGTCTCACTTTGCCAAAATCCAGGCCTTCTGGCTTGTGGGTCTGGGGTATTTTCAGTGCTTGAGTTGATTAGAAATTGTTTCATTATGTGACCTTCTTCATTGCTTTGTGTTCTCATCCCATATTTATATTAATGAAGGGCGTGATGAATGCAATGTCCCAGGCAAGCTCCTCCTTTGAGTACAAATGAGATTTCACCTAGGTTAAGATTAAAATCCTGCTCTACTCTGAGCTTCCAAGGCTCCACTGGTAGGAAATTCAGCAGAGCTTCATGTTCCTCTCCCCAGATCTTCTGAGAATTCCCAGGGGTATTTTCTTGTGTCCATGCCTGACTCAGTTGTGGATATTTTCATCACTTGCTAGAGGAGAAGGAGTTCAGGTGCACACTCCAGGGCCAGATTCACCCCCAGTGGCCTGTCTGCTTCCTGTCCCTGCGTGGATACTCACAGTGCCACGGAAGGCGTGGCTCAGCAGCTGCTTTGAGGACAGGGAGCGGGACACAGCACTGAGAAGCCACGGTCTTTCTCCCAAGTCTCTTCGTAGATCAGATGCCAAGAAGGGCAGTGTGTGGTCCCCCTCATTTTCTTGCTCTACTCTTCCTTGGAGATTTTACCTACTGCCTTGGTTTCAACTACAAAGCAAAAACACAAGACTACACAGCTTTGCGATCTGAGTTTCTAGAAAAAAAAATCTTTTTTTAGAACTGAAGCTTTATATCTTCAGGTTTTTACTGGAAAATGCCATGAATTTATTTTCACTACTGAATTCAACACGTCAAGACCGACTTCATCATCTCTCTCCAAGCTAGCTCACTCCCTCGGCGTTCCCATTTTTTCAAGAAGCTTCACATGTCCCCCAGTAATTCTAGTTTATAACCTCTAATATACTTCTGACTCCTTTTTTTTTTTTCTTTTTTTAAAGAAAAGATAGAGAGAAAGAAGGCGGAAGAAAAGAAGGAGAGAAAGAAGGAAGAAGGGAAGGAGAGAGGGAGGAAAGGAAGGGGAAAAGGAAGGCTTTTTTTTTTTTTTTTAAACCAACCAGTTGCTGTCTTAGTTTGCTTGGGCTTCTGGAATAAGATACCACAGACAAGGTGACTTATGAACGAAAACCTCTCAACTCACAGTTCTGGAGACCAAAAGTCCTCGATCAGGTGTCGGCAGGGTTGGCTCCTTTGGAGGCTGTGCGGAAGCATCTGTCCTGACAATCTTTGGTATCCTTGGGCTCATGGAAGCATCACTCCCACCTCTGACTTCATCTTCCTAGGTTGTTCTCCCTGTGTGCCTCTCTGTGCTCCAAATTCCCCTTTTGATAAGGACTCCAATCACATTGGATCAGGAGCCCACCCTACTCCAGTGTGGCTTCACCTTAGCTTAACTAATGACACCTGCACAACCCAATTTCCTAATTAGGTCATATTCCAAGGCACTGGGGTTTAGGACTTTCACATAGGAATTTTAGGAGGAACACAATTCAACCCATCATAGTTTCTGAGTGCTGTGTTTCTCTTCTCAGTTCTTTTCAGCTCCAATATTAGACACAAGACCCTTATCATTGGATTCCTAGGTTATTCCAACACTTCTCATCCTTTCTCCTTAACACTATTATCATTTATTTAACAAGCACTTAACGAATATCCCACCCTAGTATAAACGTTAGGGAAAAAACGTGGGGAAGGTGCCATCTCCAAAATCTCTTGTTTATGCTTCTTCACATGCTAGTCAGAGAAATTGCCTTGAAACATTGCCTTGCCTGGGGAACATAACAAGACCCCTTCTCTGCAAAATATTAAAAAAATTAGCTGGGCATGGTGGTAGCTTGTAGTCCCAGCTATTTCAGAGGCTGAGGCAGGAGGATTGATTGTTTGAGTGCCTCTTAACTGTTTGCCTTGCCGTGAAATTACAAAGGAAGGAGATAATATGAGAGTCTATCTGAGATGTTATGATTAATGTAACCTGATTATGTGGAATGTCTTGTGTGTACATTGGTTTTACTGATCCTCTTTGAGAATTATCTTCAAAACTGGATGTAAGTTCCTTTCAAATTGTTTCTACTTGTGAAAGAAACTGGGATTTTGGCTATTTTCTTGGCCTGATTGATATGATATCAGTTTTATACTCTGCTCTACATTCATTCATAAAACTCCCAGGTTTACAGTTGTTCCTGTGACGTCTCAGCTTTCTCAGGGACAGCATCTCCAGTTAAACCCCTATTCTTCTGATATTAGCCTATATATATTTCTTACGTCTTTCATTTCCTTTTTCCCCCTAGGCCTCTTTCCTTCTTATTATGCCTTCTTATGACTCTTTTTCCTGTCTCCACTTTTGACTCCTTTTTCACCAACCTTCCTCCAACAGGATTTACAGCATAAAATTAATGATAAAGCCCATTGAGAAAATTAATATTTGAGATTCATATATACATGTCCAGAAGAAGCTATTCTTATGGATAGCTAGTTACCCAAACAGAAGCTATTCTTTCATAATGTGCTCCAAAATACAAAATTTCTGTCATTCTGGCATTCAAAATAAATGATCTATTCTTAGTGATAATAGCATTAACGTGTGTTGTGTGTGTGTGTGTGTGTGTGTGTGTGTGTGTGTGTGCTTTCCTTTTCCTGTGCTTATATAGTACTTTACTTCTGATTTTCTTCTACAACAACTGGGATTAGTGGTCATTTAATAGCATATAGTCCACCTAAATTGAACAGTATATGCACATTTTCTTTAGACACCAAAGTGCCAAGTTGTCTGCGATTTCCTTTTAACTAAGCACTCAAGCCAGCTCCCTGCTAATTCTCTAGATGAATTAATATGAACAATAAATAAGAAAGCTGTCTAGTAATGTTGTTGTCTTTCAGGGAGATGGACTAAGCCTGTGGCATTACACAAAGAGCTCAAATGGGAAGGTCTTTTGGACAATATTAAAACTGATCTGGGCCACTTCGCGTACATGAAGCTGCAGGTGAGATGACTGTGGCTGGATAGTGGGCCCAGAAAGGCCACGAAAAGTGGTGTGGCACTCCACACTCAGTGAGTTGGCATGGGGGAAGGCTGGTTGTCAGGGAGCCACTGAGCTCAGCAAGGTAAGACGGCAGAAATGTGCCTTTGAGTGGGACCATGCAGCATGGAAGTCCATTTCAGTGGGTGCCACAGTCCCAGAGCAGCCTGGGACTCAGGTCTGGACACAGTGGTCCATTCCGGAGAAGTCTGGGAGGAGCAGAGTCGAGACCTGGCTTGGCTCTGGAGATGGGCAGTGACTTTGGGCAGAGCATCGGAAGGGAATGTAGGTGGCTGTGGATGGAAGGATGTTTGTTGTTAGCTGGAAAATCATTTTTAGGCAGCTGCTCTTCAGGCTAAATTCCAGTCCTGGGGGTGATGAATTGCACATACAGACTAAGACAGAGGGCCTCTCGCCTTCTAGACTTAAGAAAAGGGGAGTGGAAGTTCATCCTCAGGGCGCCCAGAGGCCAGGTTGCAGAAGTCAGGAGCCAGGCAGTCAGCCCTAAGTCAAGTCCTGACATGTCAAGGCTGTGGAGGTACTTCCCAGTCAATTAGATTGTCTGTACCCCAACACTGCAGTTTGGGGTGAGGGGGGGTGCATGGGAGTGGAATGGGAAGTATTCAACTTCAGGGCTTCAGAGACAACAGAGATAGGGAAATGTGGCTGGAGCCAAGGCTGAGGGTTTAAAGCAGTCATTGTCCCAGTCTGCATGGCTGTTGTTGGAAGGTTCCGGAAGTATACTTACAGTAAATTATTCCTCTGGACTGAGGTCCAGCTTGGCTCCTCTGTGGCTGGTGTTGGCAGTTATGATTGTTAGAACTGCTTTGGCACAGATCCCAAAGGCTCCGGGGTTCCTAGGATTGTTTAGAAGACACCTTGATGACATCTCTGTTTGGGTAAAATGATCCCAGAGCCACACATCCCAGCCTCCCAGCATTCCTAAAATCAAAAGCACTTGGACAGCGTCACAATAGTAACATCCACACCCACAGGCCCCAGACGCCCCAAAACGCTGGTGCTTACAGAGGTGGAAGGGCCCGTTGGTCCCGATTATGTCTGGTACAGCCCCACTAGACTTTATTCTGGTCAGGGTTC
Source organism: Cebus imitator (assembly GCF_001604975.1). Lineage (NCBI taxonomy): Eukaryota > Metazoa > Chordata > Mammalia > Primates > Cebidae > Cebus > Cebus imitator. The sequence continues at coordinate 11,568,248 of NW_016107335.1, forward strand.
AGCAAGCCTTGCCAGAAAAATCCCAGAATGCTCGGCCTTTGCTGTGAAGTTGATGGGACACAGATCTATTTTCCTCTTTCCACTGTTCGTAGCGATTGTCAAATCTCAGCACGTTGTCTCATTCCAGTCAAAGGTCACAAGAGAAAAAAGATGCATGTGATCTCATAGGCATGCTTCAGTGGCACAAAGATATTTCAATTTTAAAAAATGCATTAAGTAACACTGTAGTTAAGTAGAAGTCAAATTTTCCCAAATTTTAACTCTCTAAAACATGGTCCCAAACCTAAATTCAAGAAATAAAGCCCATACAGTGAAGTCATTGCACTTTCTCCATTAGTTTCTCACACAGGGCTGTCAACGCTAACTTTACAACAAATTCTTAACAAACTAGATCCTCTACCCATAAGACTACCAGCGGCACCTAGAAAGGAACAGAGCATTCTCTCTCCTCTAGAAAAAGGAAATACAAACTGTGCAGACACAAACTGTGGGAAATACAAATAGATTTTTGTAATAATGACATATAATGTAACCTATATGTATGTAATTAAGAAAGTTGTTTTTTAAGATGCTTTCTTTTTTCTCTTCCTTTTT
>NW_016107335.1:11568867-11575766 GCF_001604975.1 Cebus imitator
GCATTTAAAAAGCACCTTTTAAAAATTCTTTTTTTTGAGACAAGGTCTCATCTGTTGCCCTGTCTGGAGTACAGAGGTACGATCTCGGCTCACCACAGCCTTGACCTCCTGGGCTCAAGTGCTCCTAACACCTCAGCCTCCTGAGTAGCTGGGATCACAGGGTCCTGCCACCACACCTGTTGTATTTTTTCTGTAGAGATGGGGTTTTGCCATGTTTCTTGGACTGAAAGATGCTTTCTTTCTGAGAGTAGAGCAAGGAGTATATATTAAGTTTATTGTGTTTATCCTTCTACAAAAACTTAGGTACATTTTCTTATTCTTATTATTTGACCTTCTATAAAATTTTTTAAAATATGGTAATAATTTTTATTCATGAGAATTGAAAACTACTACTTCTGCTTGCCTAGAAATAGAATATACCATGTCCATGGGTATGAATGAAATGCAATAATATGGTAATTAAAGTAATATGCAATAAAATTTTCAATGCATTGGTACATTACATGAATTATTTAATGAAGCTTGTTAACCATTTACTAAGTAGGCATTGCCTCTTTTAACATTAAACACCCTTGTTACAGGGTATAAGACACACTGAATATGATTTCAAATGTACTTCTAATTTTTTAGAGGTTATCTCCTTTGGCATAGCTGACTTTGTAGTTTTCCTCAAGCACACAGCTTCTATACAACTTTTAAGGTTGTAAGTTTGAATTGATGACCTTCTCTTATATGGAAAATTTCATTACGTGTAACATTTTATTTTCAAAGAAACAAAATGAGGTGTCACCAAGTATATTCTGATTATTTATTTCTTCTTTAAACTACTTCATATATATGCATCTGTTCTAAGCCTTTGTACTATACATGATTTTTCTCCATCCCATTTTTTTTTCTTGGTTAAGAACAAAACCATCAATAACTGTAGATGGAAACTGTTTACAGTAGCATATTGAGATAATCTGGTTGGAAGGCTTTGATTGATTTGTGTCTAAGGATAAATGCTAACTGCATCAATTGCGTCTCTGCTTTCTCCAGAGCAAGTGCTCAGTACAGTGTCTGGGTTCCCCCTGGCACCTGCTGTTTCACAGGACTTTATAAGCTGTCTGATTCTAATAAATTATACTTCTGCAGGAAGGTTCCCATAATCAATCAAGGCAACGCCGTCTCAAAGTCTCTAAACCTGGGCATCATGAGAGCTGTCATCCTGGCCCCAACATGGAACTTAGGATGATGATCAGTTTTTACTGATCAAAGGTCCAGAGAATCTCTCTAAAAGACAAATGCAGAACGTGAGGACTCTGGAAATAGCAGCTTGTAGTTGAAAACTGTTATTGCTGATAGTGTGATTTTACTAAAACGTAGCTTTCTGATGGTGCCTTGACTTCCAGAATCTTAGGGTGAGGACAAAAGGAGGATTTGCTCGAATTCCATAAGTCAAGTTCTCCCCATGCTCTGGTCACGTTTCGTTATAAGATTTGCCTGTCCTCATGGAAACACATTCCCCCTATAAAGCTTAAAATTCCCACTTAATCTTTGTTTTATTATGTTCGTAAAAATAACATGCTGTGATGCTGTGAAAATCCCAGCGAACTCAGCAAGCAGCCCTCTAACAATAGACTTGGCTGTCTATCTGTGTGTTGAGCTGGTGCATGTGTATGCACTGGCATGTGCAAGCATGTGTGTGTGTGTGTGTGCATGCATGTAAAGACACCAGACAGTAACTGAATGTCATGGAAAAGAAGTTGAAATTCTGGATGCATCCAGATTACTCTTCATGACTCACTTTAAACTTCAACATGGAAAGAAACTCTCCAATGCTGAGAGAAATAAACCTCAACAGTCTTGATTTGGAGATAATTTTATTGTTGGAAGGTACATCCATGACGTACTATTAGGCCAATGCTGGCATAAAGTGAGAATTTAGCTGTGAGTGTGTGGCCTCCCAGCACACGTCTCTGTCCTGGCTCCCTCCCTGCCCACAGCACTGCTCTCCTCCCTTCTCGCCTCTCAGCCATCAGTGTCCAGTGTTCTCTTTACTTTTTCCTCCTGTTGAAACCAATCAACACCTCCCAGAAAAAGCAAAAAGATAGAGCCTGATTTTTTTCTCATTAAAAAAAAGTTGTATTTCAATAGTGTTTGGGGTACAGGTGGGTTTTGATTACATGGACAAGTTCTCTCATGGTGATTTCTTAGACTTTGGTGTACCTACCACCTGAGCAGTGTTCACTGTACCCAATATGTAGATTTTTATCCCTCACCTCCATCCCTCTCTTCCCGCACTTAGTCCAGAGTCCATTATGTGGTTCTTGTGCCAGTGTGTCCTGATATAGTTTGGCTGTGACCTCACCTAAATCTCATCTTGAATTGTAGCTTCCATAATTCCCACATGTCATGGGAGGGACCCAGTGGGAGGTAATTGAATCATGGGGGCAGGTCTTTCCTGTGCTGTTCTTATGGTAATAAGTCTCACGAGATCTGATGGTTTTATAAAGGGCAGTTCCCCTGCACAAGCTCTCTCTTGCATGCCACCATGTCAGATATGACTTTGTTCCTCATTTGCCTTCTGCCATGATTGTGAGGCATCCCCAGCCACGTGGAACTGTGAGTTAATTAAACCTGTTTCCTGTGTAAATTACCAAGTCTCAGGTATGTCTTTATTAGCTGTGTGAGAACAGACTAATACATGTCCTCATAGTTTAGCTCCCACTTATAAGTGAGAACATATGACATTTGGTTTTCCATTCCTGAGTTACTTTACTTAGAATAATGGCCTCTAGCTCCATCCAAGTTACTACGAAAGACATCATTTCATTCCTTTATATGAATGAGTAGTATTCCATAGTGTATATGCACTACATTTTCTTTAACCACTCGTTGGTTGATAGGCCTGGTTATAAAGAAATGTCAAGTATGAATGAGCATTTAAAGTATCACTCCCCCCATTTCTATAGCTTTAATTTCTTGGGGCACAAACTTAAACCTAAGAAATAAAGCATTATTTGTGGAAATTAGGATAATAACCAAGGGATCTGGTTGATTTCTTTTAACAGTCCAGGTAGATTTTTGCTGATACCACTAGTCATGTTTAACAATATAATACGGGTCCCTGGAACTATGGTGAGGCTGACTTTGGAAGTAAAGAAGAATCTTGGCTTTAGATATTGGGGTGCTTCAAAGTATTTTCTTTCCAAGCTTTGCAGACTTTTACTGATTCTGTAACCTAAATTACAAATTTAGCCAATATTACGGACTGAATGTGTTCCCCCAAAATTCCTTTGTGAAAACCCTAATCTGCAATGCCATGTGTTTAGAGATGGGGCCTTTGGAGGCCATTAAGTTTTGAGTTTAGTCTATGATTTCTTTCAGCGGTGTTGTGTAGTTTTCTTGTAGAGGTCTTTCTACTCCTTTGTTAGGTGTAGAAAGTACTATTAGGATATCCCTAAGTGTTTTATTTATTTATTTATTGCAGCTATTGTAAAAGGGGTTGAATTCTTGATTTGATTCTCTGCTTGGTCACCGTGGGTGTATAGAAGAGCTACTGATTTGTGTACATTAATCTTGTATCAGAAACTTTACCGAATTCTTTCATCCGTTCTAAGAGCTTTCTAGAGGAGGGTTTTCAAGATAAATGGTCATATCACTACTACGTAGACAGAGTAGGACATTTCCAAAGTAAGGGGAGGGGCACATCCACCCTAGGTACAATGCCGGTACATATGGGGAGATGCGTTTTGCTACAAGGGATTGTGATAAAGGATTAATTTTCTTTCTTTCTTTCTCTTTTTTCTGAGACAGAGTCTTGCTTTGTCACCCAGGATGGAGTGCAGTGGTGTGATCTTGGCTCACTGCAACCTCCACTTTCCAGGTTCAAGTGATTCTCCTGCCTCAGCCTCCTGAGTAACTGGGATTACGGGCATGCAGCACCACGCCTGGCTAATTTTTGTATTTTTAGTAGAGACGGGGTTTCACCGTGTTGGTCAGTATGATCTCGAACTCCTGACCTCATGATCTGCCAGCCTCGGCCTCCCAAAGTGCTGGGATTTCAGGCATGAGCCACTTTGCCCAGGTGGATTAATTTTCTTAATTACTATATTTTGCAAGAATTGATATTATTATCTTTAAAGCAAAATTAGGAATGCCTTTGTTCTCCAGATAATGAGAGTTTGACTTCCTCTTTACCAATAAACCATGATTTTAAATATTATCTTAAACCAAAGACTGCAGTGTTGCAGATGCGTTTGCCTGTGGGGTGTCTGGGCACATCCTGGTTGCTTGGAACAAGCTTTCTACTTGTCTGCCTTCCAATGGCAGGAGCCTAAAGAGAGGCCAGAAATATTGGCTGTAATAGAAAGCACTGAGTACCATAGAATCATCACGGAATAAAGTTTGGACGGAACATCAAGAATTTGTTCAGCCTTCATCCTTATGTGGTTTACTTAACATTGTTACCCATTTTATAGGCAGTCAACGGTCCTGAAGTCACACAACTAGAAAATAATGGGTGAGGATTAAACCTGGATGTCTTGGTTTTTGGCCATAGCCTTTTTTTAAATGACACATTGATCTCAGAGTTTTAGAGGTGGAGGATACTGACTTAGTGATCAGTTAAGCTGGTAGTTTTCAATCTTTTTTGTGATGGAGACATCTTTTGTTCCAATGAAAATGTATACAGAAATACCACAAATAAATTGCTCAGAATGAAACAAGGCATCTGCACTTTTCCTAGTCTACTTCTCCAACACAGTCCCGAGGAGAGATCTACAAATCCCTATGGAGCAGCTGGAAACCTACGGCTCAATATCTTCAATGGGCAATGAGGGAGCTGAGGCTCTTGTTAGGCAAGTGGGGATGGGCTTGGGGTGGGCGTCATTCTCCCAAGGCTGCCAAAATATCTTGGGCAAACTTGATCTAGAACACACATTTCCAAAGATTCTCCCTAACCCAGTAACTTAAGCATCCTTCTTCCACATATAATGTTTCTAAGACAAAGTCCTCTTTGCTTTCATTGAAACCCTAAGGAAAGGAAAATGCCACCCACTGGGTTACTAATTGATATTCATAAGGTAAAAACTCTATTTACCCATATAATCTGTTTTCACACAGTTGCAAATTTTTGTAATAAACAGAGAAGGCATTACATTTTCTTAGAGTTCTTTTTTCAAGTTTAGCAGAAAATTTTTTTGGAGTTAATGAATTTATCATGCATGTTTAAGAGAGAGGGGAAAGAGGGTAGGAACCAGGGAGGGAGAAGAAGAAAGAGGAAGAGAAGCCATGGGCAATACATTTCCACAACTCCTAGTGTCATGGGTGCAACTGGGCAGACTCAAGTTCTCTGAGGCTTCAGTGTGGAATTCGGGAGAGGACATGGGGTCTGAATTTCTCCACATGCAACTTATCAGCCTCTCAGATCTTATTGTTACAGGAAAGGGATCCTGATCCAGACCCCAAGAGAGGGTTCTTGGATCTCATTTCAGGAAGAATCCAGGCAAGCCCACAGTGCAAAGCAAAAGCAAGTTTATTAAGAAAGCAGAGTGGTGAAAGGACACTTACTCCGGAGACAAAGTGGGACGTTCCTGAGAGTAGGAAGAGGAACATAGCCACCCGAGGTACAATGCTGGTATACATGGGGAGATGTGTTCTGCTACAAAGGTTTGTGATAAACGATTAATTTTCTTAATTACTATATTTTGCAAGAATTGATATTATTACCTTTAAAGCAAAATTAGGAATGCCTTTGTTCTCCAGATATCAGGATATCTGGACACACCCAAGTCTGGGACCGTTCAGTAAACATTATTAATTTGTTCCCTTGACCATAAACATCTAGAGGCTAGGAAGGCCTTACTTTCTGAGAACGCAGCCCAGCAAGCAAATCCCAGCCTCATATCCCTCGCCCCCACCCAAAAGGGAGTCGCTCTGGTTCAGATGCCTCTGACTTTATGTCTTCCGCTAGAGAGCCAAGATTTCATGCCTTCATTTGATGCCTCTCCTTCAGGGTTCTTCTTTCCATTGGAAATAGGGGTTTGTTAATCCTCTTGGAAAGAGTTCATTTTTCTGTTAGTTTTGCCCATCTTGATTTGCCTGGTCATGTTCACTCTTCAAGACAAACTGATTGCTGACAACTCTCAGAATTCTACTGGGATCATGAAATTTTTCTGAAACTCCAGTACATTTATGTATATCAAAATTCATAAGTCTCTGTAACTTTTCCCTTAGGGGAAACCCAGCCATTATCTTCAATTAAAAATACAAATTTAAATACTGCTCCTGACAATGTAAGACTAGGGTGAAGGCAGTTTTCTTTCTGTGCGATGCTTAGTTACCAGGGATAGGTAACGAGCCCTTTCTACTGTCTTTCTGCTCCTTGCTGCTCCACCAGGGTGAACAACAGGAACAATAAATAGGTTCTCATTGCTGATAGTCTCATCCATTAGCTTGCACCTGTCATTGCAGGTTAGACCTTCAGGAGGGATGTTAAGTGGAAGAAGGGATCTTTTTCTTTCTCTGAGGGCTTTTATTGCTTTTCATTTTTTAAGCGGGTGAAAGGTTTTCAGTTCTGTAGGAATATTTTTGAGCATGCTTATTCCTTTGTTCCTCTCCATTATCCTGTGGTGGGGCAGGGAAGAGATGATTGAGAACAGGATCTTAATGAAGAAGAGAATCATTCTGATTCTTCAAATTCTTTAATCTCATCCTAAGAAACAAGACATTACTGCTTTCTTTGAAGATGTTTAAAGCCTTCCCTATAGTCATTGCAGGTTGTTGGGGGCAGAAGCAATGGTGCTTACAAGTAACATCTTCTAGGCTGCAAAATACTATAGATGTGGTACAACAGGAAGGGTCTTCGTTTTTCTTTCTTGACTCTTACCCTGTGACTTTTTTTTTTTTTTTTTTTT
>NW_016107335.1:11575796-11637654 GCF_001604975.1 Cebus imitator
TAGATAAAGCCTTGCTCTGTCACCCAGGGTGGAGTGCAGTGGTGCAATCTTGGCTCACTGCAACCTCCACCTCTTGGGTTCAAGCGATTCTCTTGCCTCAGTCTCCCAAGTAGCTGGAATTACAGACATCGACCACCACGCCCGGCTAATTTTTGTATTTTTAGTAGAGACGGTATTTCACCATGTTGGTCAGGCTGGTCTTGAACTCCTGACCTCAAGTGATCCACCTACCTCAGCCTCCAAAAGTGCTGGGATTACAGGCGTGAGCCACCGTGCCCAGCCCCTGTGATTTTTAACTCAGCTTTTCCTCAATGGCAGAGGAAAATACAAACAGTTTAACAAACAGTTTGCAAGTGCCTGGTCTGAGCTAGGTGGGCTTGCGCTGGCTGCTGGGGGCACAGTAACAAACAACACAAACTTAGAATTTCACTTCACATAGTGTATGTCTACCAGGGAAAGAGACGTTAAAAGTAATTTCATGAGATGTTAGAGACAATTTAGGATAAGAGGAACATTTTGAAAGTGAGTGATTCTCCGCCTCTGTGAACAATACATGGTAAGCAGAGATACTTTTAAAACTCTAAAGTATAAAAACATCAAAAGGTTGATGCAACAATGCAGATGAGAAGGAATCCAGGTGGGAGCTGGGGCTGATCACTGGTTCTAATCTTCCTAAATTAAACATGAAGTAAGAACACATGTTGGGATCAGGGAAAAATCACCATGGCAATGTATGATGCCAAAGGATGTGCCTGAAAGAAACCATGCTGCTCTCTTGAAAGAGAAGTGCTTAATATCACAGGTGCTTTGAGAGTTCTCCTTGAACATATGCCTATTTAGAAATTAAATGTGCTTAGAGGCTCCAGTACTTCAAATGGGCAAGGCAGTTCAGTGCCGTTATTCTATCACAACCCAGCTAATGGTGAGGTGAAATGATTTTGTTCATTTTTTTTTTGAGATGGAGTCTCATTCTGTTACCCAGGCTGGAGAGCAGTGGCATGATCTTGGCTCACTGCAACTTTGGCCTCACGAGTTCAAGTGATTATCCTGCCTCAGCCTCCCGAGTAGCTGGGATTATAGGTGTGCACCACCCAGTCCAGCTAATTTTTTATATTTTTGGTAGGGGTTTCACCATGTTGGCTAGGCTGGTCTCGAACTCCTGACCTCAAGTGATCCCCCCACCTCAGCCTCCCAAAGTGCTGGGATTACAGGTGTGAGCCACTGCGCCTGGCCTTGGTTTGTAGAGATGAGGTGAAGTGAGGGTTGACTACAAAGGAGCATGAAGGAAATGTTCAGGGAGGTGGAAATGCTGTGTGTCTTGATCATGGTGGTTACAGGACTGCATGTGCTCTCAGAATTTATAGAGCTACACATTAAAAAGGGCAAATTTTACTCAACATCGAATTATATCTTTATAAGCCTGACATTAAAATCTAACAAAAACTAGATTGGTAAAAACAAAATTACTTTTCAAAATTAAAAATTGGAAAAGTGGAAAAAGAAAAGAAGTTGTCATGCCTTATAGAACGTGACAATGAGAAGAAATCTCGGAGACAATCTGTGTCCATTTCTCTCTGGGTGCATCCAACTCTGCTATGCTGCTTCCCTTCCCAGTCTCTGTTTGACAATAAGATTTCTAATAGAAATAATCACTGCAGCTAACATGGAAATAGTACCCTATGTGCCAGGTACTGGACTGAGCACCTTACATGCCTTATCTTAGTGAATATGCACAAGAAGTCTCTTCTTTATCTTTGTGTTATAGATAAAGTATCAGATGCAAAGAGTTTCATACCTGTAGGGAAGTGATAGGGGGAATATGCCTGATTCCAGAGTCTGAGCCACACAACTACCTGATGTGTTCTCTCATATCTAATCAGTTTAATTTTAGTGATTCTATTAAACAAGTTCAACATACATGATGGGAATTGAACAGAGAGGAGGACAACATAGGAATCAAGGTCAATAGGGTTACAGCAAAACTGAACCTAAAATGTTGGTCCCAAATTCACCAATAAAGAAGATGGGTCTGGGCGCAGTGGCTCATGCCTGTAATCCTAGCACTTTGGGAGGCCGAGGTGGGCAGATCACCTGAGGTCAAGAATTTTAGACCAGCCTGGCCAATATAGCAAAACCCTGTCTTTACTAAAAATACAAAAATTATCTGGGTGTGGTGGCATGTATCTCAGCTGCTTGGGAGGCTGAGACACAAGAATCGCTTGAACCCAGGAGGCGGAGGTTGCAGTGAGCTGAGAAAGCACCACTGCACTCTAGTCTGGGCAACTGAGCAAGATTCTGTCTCAAAAAAAAAAAAAAAAAGATGGGTGAAACATGACGGTCTCATTGGGCACCTCCTGCATTGTCTCCCAGGATGGAGTCATTAAATTTAGCCATAGCTGTAAACGTGTCATTTTACCTCTGGGTGATGAAAGGCTGAGAAAGGAAAAGGAGGCTCTCAGAACAGGTGCCTGGAAGAGGAAATAAAAGGGGTCAGAATGACCAGTGTCTTCAAGAGGCTTGGGAGTTGTGTGAGAAAGACCTTTAGATGGATCTTTTGTTACAGGAGCATTTAGAGAGGAGGAATCAGGAAGGAACGTAACACAACAGTAACAACGTGACTGGCTTGTCTTCATCGAGGAGTTTTAATGATGGCAAGTTATTCTGCCTTTCAATTTCATTTTAACCTCTGAAAGAGATAATAGTGCAGGTACAGCTCATCTCCGTTGTAATCAGAAAGAAGTCCTGCTGGACGTCAGTGAAAGAGCTGTGATGAAATGAATTCTGCCACCTCACTCATGTACATTCATACACTGAAGCCCTAACCTCCAATACCCTAAGATGTGAATATTTGGAGATAGTGTATTTACAGAGGTAGTTAAGTTACAATGAGATTATTAGGGTGGACTCTAATTCAAAATGACTGGTGTCCTTCTGAGAACAGGAAATATGGGCACAGACACCTCCAGAGGGAAGACAGCGTGAAGACACAGGGAGAAGACAGCTATCCACAAGCCAATGACAGATGCTTCAGAAGGAACCGAACCGTTGACCCCTTGATCTTGACTCCCAACCTCCACAATTGTGAGGTAATAAACATCAGCTATTTAAGCCACCCAGTCTGTGGTGCTTTATCATGGCAGCCCTGGCCAACAACCACAGGTGCCAATTCTCAGCTTTGTTTCCCTTGAATCCTTATTTATGTTTTTTAATCTGCAACTGAGCTGTCCAATACAGTAACCATCCATTACACTATGTAAATTAAGTTAATTGGTATTAAGTAAAATTAGAAATTCAGTTGCACGAGTTATATTGGATAGACTCAGTACCCCATGTGGCTAGTGGCTACTCAACCAGACAGCACAGATTTAGAACATCCCCATCCTCACAGAAAGTACTATTGGATAATGTCACTTAAGGCTGATTTGATTTACTCTCACAGTGTAACTCAAACAGCAACAAGATGCAGAGGCTAGAACCAAATTGCATATGGAGTAAAATTTTAAGAAATTGACTGGCGGGATTCTGTGCCAGGTATAGTCTAGCTTACTCTAGCACAAGGAATTGCAAGAAGAAGTGAGAGAGAGAGTGACTGTGTGTGTGTGTGTGTGTGTGTGTGTGTGTGTGTGTGTGTGTGTAAGGGCTATTCTTTTATGAAGTCACATATCACATATTACCTTGAAATAAACTTTTTAAAATTGGTTTTTAGAGACAAGGTCTCACTCTGTCACTCAGGCCAAAGTTCAGTCGTGCAGTCAGAGCTCCCTGGAGCCTCGAACTCCTGGGCTCAAGTGATCCTCCCACCTCAGCTGCCCAAGTCACAGGGACCACAGGTGGGTGCCACCATGCCAGATTTAAACTGACTTTCTAAGCCTCCATATCTCTCAGCTCCTGTTCCTGATTCTCCATCCTGAAGGCCCTAATTAAATTCTTGGTGTGGTTCATTATTTCAGGTGAGTCAATTCCTGCAAATATATTGCAAAGATTTCAACTCATCCCCTAAGTATGCAACTAAATCCTAAATTCGAATAGCAGGGGAATAGCTGAACCTCAATTTTAAAATGAAGAGTGAAAAAATGGATTTGAAAGGGTCAGTGAATTCCCACACAGTGGTTTCCTGGGATAATGCATGTGTGTTCACGCTCTTACATGAATTATGGGTCAGGAAGGCAGAAATATTAAGCAAATTAGAACAAAATTTGAAGAGTGAATAGAGGGGAAGGAGAGAGTTTCAGATGGGAATTGTGCTGGTGGATTAATCATCTCAGAAAACTCATAACATTTAAGTGAATTTCCTGAAGACTGAAAAAAGGGAACTTCTCTGTGAGTTCCCAGAAAGGGATTTGAAGCAACCTGAGGCTAATATGTGAAGAGGACCTATCTATTACTAAAAATCTGCCATAAATTAAACAATTCAAAAGGAATAAGAGAGGCAAATGAAAAATGAACACAAAGAATTAACATAAAGAAGGAAGCATGGATTCCCCCTGATTTGATAAGCAACGAGGTTGTCTTCTTCCTTAAGAAGAATTTTACCTAGTGACAGGTTAGTGCAGTACATAGGTTGGACATGGCTTATGTGGAAGTGGGAATGTATGGAGGGATTTCAGAAAGGAAGGAGTTCCCCTCAGCCTACTCTGCATAGGTGTGCAATGGGAAGAGTTCTCAGCAGGTTCAGACTCTGCCCCTTCTGAGATCTTTCTAGCCTTTCCTAATCAGCACCTAATGACGTAGGCCACTGGTTCTAGAATAGCAGTGTGCTGATAAACATTTAATAACCAGTTTTCAGGGGCAGAGGGACAAGAAGCTTTGATTTGTAGCATTTGCCTATTTCCATGGTGTAAATATTCTCACCCTGGCTGATTTCAAGCTGCCAACATGAGATTACTGAACACAGAGCTGGAAAACATTCCAAAGACAATTCTCTAGCACTGACTGAGTGTCTTGAAATTTGATTCAGTTCTGACACTGACTTCCTGGAGTTCATGTGGACCCTATAAGTTAAGGGCAAAGTTCTTCACGAGGCTGTCCCCACTTCGGAAGGCAGACGTACATTTCAGACATCCCCAAGTCACCTGCACTTCTGCTCAGCTGACTACAAATCTGGAACTTTTTATTCCTTCTCAGGTTTGATAATTTGTGAGAATGACTTGTAGAACTGAGGAAAATGCTATACTGATGGCTGCTGTTTTACTATAAAAAACACAAATGAACAGCCAGATAAACAGGTACATAGCCCAAAGTCAAGGAAGACCCCAAGCACAGGGGCTTCTGTTCCCATGCAAAGTGTGCTGCCCTCCCTATATATCTAATGTTCACCAGTCAGAAAGTCCCCCTGGACTTTGGTATCCAGAGTTTTTATACGGGATGTCATTACATAGGCATGATTGATTATGTCATTGGCCATTTGATTTAATGCAATTTCCAGTTCCTCTCCCCTCACCAGAGGCCATGGATGTGGCTGAAAATTCCAACACTCCAGTCTCATATGAGGTCTTTCTGATTTGCCTCCCACACCTCTCTTACCCCCCATCTGCCTCCTTGCCCCTCAACTAAGAGCCCATCAGGAGTCACCTCGTTAGTATAAACCCAGGTATGGTCTAAAGGGGCTTATTATGAATAACAAAAGACATGGCTGTCACTCAGGAAATTCCAAGGGTTTTTGAAGCTATGTATCAGGAACTAGGTTAAAGGCCAGATGTATCCTTATTCTATCCCTGGAAGAGTACACACTGTCTGCCCTGGGAGCTGGTATATGTTGGCTCCAGCACATCCACTTGACATTGGGTTCTCCTGGAGAGGTTTTGAAAACTGATTTCTAGGTCTCACCCTCAGAGGTTCTGCTTTAATTAGTATGGGGGCAGGGGGTGTGCAACCTGAGCATCACAGCTTTACTTGTAGGATATTCCAGTGTGCAGCAAAGGTACAGCTCTGCACTGCCCTTCCCCTCCCTAGAGCCAAGGAGATGGGCCTCTCTCCACAGCCCCTAGGGTATAAACCTAAAAGATGAAGAAGCAAAATTAATGTGGCCTTCTGGGAGATAAGGCAGCATTTAGCGGGATACCCCCAGCACTATTTGGGGGCAGCCATCCTATTCCTCCTATTGCTATTTCAAGGAGACAAGGCTTGGCCTGTTTACCTAATTCTTTTAGTTGGGTATCTCCATGGTTCCTTCTTCCAGGTTCTTCAAGTCTCTATCTATGTTTCACTTATCAGTACAACCCCCCTGGCCACCCTCATTTATCTCCATCCCATTTGTTACCATGTGACATCTCTCTCTCTCTTTCTCTCTCTTTCTGTCTCTGTCTCTCTCTTTCTCTCTCTCTCTCTCTCTCTCTCACACACACACACACACACACACACACAGAGAGAGAGAGAGAGAGAGAGAGAAATAGAAAGTACCTAGAATATGAAAAGCAGTGTTTACCAATGCCCAAGAGAGCAGTGTTATTCCTGTCATTATCATTTGTATTCTGAAGAATAGGAACCTAGGCTTCCTGGGACTCAGTTAGAATCTGATTGACATGAGACTTCTGAGTTTGTCATTCTAAGTCAATGGAGCCGATTAAGTCAAATAAGTCAATTCTCAGGAGGCTTGAAGCACTTGCAAAAATATGCTGGATTCTAGAAGACTTTAGCTGGCTTAGTGGGAAGGATATGGTTTGGGGAATGTGATAGTAGAAGAGAATTCCTCAGGCACCATCTGTGTGTTCCTCTATAATCCTTCTCTGGGAGGAAAGAAAAGCGTATGTGGAACTGTTTAATTAATTGAGCTAGAAGTTCAAAATTCTTCATCCTAATTAGGGACTCTGAAAACTGGAAGAGTTTAAAGATTGATAATGCTTGCATCTCTTTGAAAAGATAATCAGTTATTGTATTTGTTCATTTCTGTTACACAGACTGGCAATTTACAAAGAAAATACATTTATTTCTTTCAGTTCTAGAGGCTGGGAAGTCCAAGGTCAGGCAGCACATTCTAGTGAGGGCTTCAGGCTGCATCATTACATGGTGGAAGGCAATAACATTGCCCATAACAGGGCAATAGGGCGTGCAGGAGAGGGACCCAAACTGGCTTCTATAACAGACTCTCTGGTAACAACTAACCCATTAATCCATGAATAGATTAATCTATTAACCACCTCTTGAAGGCCCTACCTCTTAATACTGTTACATCGGGCATTAACTTTTAACATGAGTTTCAGAGGAGACACACATTCAAACTGTAGCAGTTATGCTCCCCAAATAATTATCCAAGGGTGATTCCAGAAATTCTGCTACAGATCTGTTGTTACCATTCACTCACCCGTCCATTCATTCATGAATGCCTACGTCTATTCAACGAAGGCTTAAAAATGACCTACAAAGACTTTGCCCTCTGCTAAGCACTGGTGAGTGAGACCCTGCATTCATGGAGCTTACCATCTAGAATAGAGCTAGGCATTAGACAAGTAAAGACTTGAAATATTTAATTAAAAATTTAATTATGCATGAAGGACAAAGATGGAGTTTTGTAGGATTGCAATTAAGCCACATAACCTAACCTTGGGTTAGGGAGGTTTTCCTGAAAAAGTGACATTGTAAGCTGAAATTTAAAAGATGAGTGGAAGTTAGCATTGACTGTAGTCTTTTCAAAATTATTAAACTTGATTCTCTAGCTGATACCTAAAAATGTATGTTGTGCATAGTAGCAGAAAATTTAAGTATGCCCACTACAGAAGGGACAAATAACGCATTCTATTATATTTGTCATTCTGCAAAGCAAGAAGAAAATAATTCAATTGAATAATATTTACCCACTGAACAGACACAGTCTTTCTTACCTCAGTATTTGTGGAGAATTGGTTCCAGGACTCCTGTGGACACTAAAATCTGCAGCAGTGGTTCAACTTGGATTATTTGATTTTATGATGCTGTGAAAAAGATAAGTATTTAGTAGAAAGCATATTTCAAATTTCTAATTTTTATCTTTCCCCAGGGTAGTGGTATGTAGCTGTAGCACTGTGTTCTCTCAGTGCTGAGCTTCAGCTCCCAGTCAGCCACTGGATCATGAGGGTAAAATACTGATACTTGACATCTTCTTAAAGAATAGCATGCCTGCTAACCCATCCCGTGTGGCTACCCCAGTGCCTCTCCAGCCATTCTTAAGCCTCATCAGCAGAGAGCAATTGACAACACTGCGGCTGCAGCATCCCATCAGTCTGCGTTTTAGTTCGATGTTTCAAACGTTTTTCAGGCCCAGTGTGCTTTCAGCTGTGTATGTTAATGGTGAGTACCCAGGTGACCATTTAGTTTTTCAGTTTCGCTACAGTATTTAATAAATAACATGAGATATTCAATACTTTGTTATAAAAATTAGGCTTTGTGTTAGATGATTTTGCCGAACTGTAGGCTCATGTAAATGTTCCAAGCACATTTAAGGAAAGTTAGCTTAAGCTATGATACTTGATAGGTTAGGCGTATTAAGTGCATTTTCAAGTGATGATACTTTCAACTTCAGATGGGTTTATTGGGACAGAGCCTGTGTTTTTCCATTTACATTACTATAAAGTAGTACTTGACACTGGGCAATTTATAAAGAAAAGTGGTTTGTTTTGGCTCCTGGTTCTGCAGGCTGTACAGGAAGCATGGCACCAGCATTTGCTCCTAGTGAAGCCTCAGGAAGCTTCCAATCATGGCAGAAGGTAAATGGGGAGCCAGCATATTACATCATGAGAGAGGGAGCCAGAGAAGGAGAAGGAGGTGCCAGGCTCTTTTTAACAATCAGCTCTCACATTAACAAACACAGGGAGAACTTACTCATTGGCAAGAGGATGGTACCATGAGGATCCACCTCCATGACACAAACGCCTCTCACCAGGGCCCACCTCCAACGTCGGGAATCACGTTTCAACATGAAGTTTGGAGAGAACAAACTATCCAAACCATCTCAAAGTCCCATGGTAAGTGGAGGAGCATCTGAACTGAGACTTGCTATGGAATTCAAATAAAGCGGTTTCCACGTTTTCACCTGAAAGAGGTATTCAAATAGAAACCTTATCAGCAATGTTGATTTTTTTAAAAAATTACATGGCTGTTTTTATTAACTTTGATAGTTCAGAGGTAGTTTCTTTGCTGATACAAATTTGGGATATAGTGTGGGTCTCAAGTTTGAAAAAAATACACTTAAGGAAAAGCACTGTAGACATGAGAAATGAAAAGACAATTTTCTCTCGGTAACTTCAGACACAGGTGAGGGGTAGCAAAGGATACTAAATGGGCTTGAAAGTTTAAGTATTCAATAGAGTTTCACCTAATAAAGCATGATTTGATCTGAACACTACAGGGGCTAGGGTGGGGAAGAGAAGTAGGAAGTCCCAGCATAAGAGGCAAGAGAAAGACGCTTCAGCGTGAAGAGCCTGAGGGTGGTAAGTATGTTTTTGTAGCAATGGTCAGTGCATGGCTGTGGCTATTACTAATCTATTTTAACGTCCATAGATTCTGCATTTAAAAAAATAAGAAAAAGGGAAAAATATGCTGATTACTCAGACACAAGCAAACAAGGATGCAGATCAGCTATTTAAGTAGGTTGACACACAGCAGGTGAGATTTAATATTGACAATTTCTACCTTGTGCAAGGAAGTGGAGGGACACAGAGGAAGAAGAGAACAATCACTTCATGGAAGAAGGGGGATCCAATCAGTCTATCAAAGGGGTCCTGGAGCCATGGAGCTGTCTTCTGTAAAAATGCTTCACAAAAGCACTGGAATAGCTGAGGGATGCCTGAGAGACAGCTATTATTTCTAAACAGTAGCAAAAAGAAAAATATTAAATTCAGAGTATAAGCATCTGTAGATCAAGCAAGGGAATAAATGCAATGACCTCATTCAATTTTAAGAACTCTGAGGATATGTGACCAATTTCTGGTTTTGTTTTTGGTTAGTTGGTTGGTTTTTGAGACAGAGTCTTGCTCTGTTGCCCAGGCTGGGGTACAATGGCATAATCTTGGCTCACTGCAACCTCCACTTCCCGGATTCAAGCAATTCACCTGCCTTAACCTCCAGAGTAGCTGGGATTGCAGGCATGCACCACCACACCTGTCTAATTTTTTTTTTTTTTTTTTTAGTAGAGATGGCTAGACTGGTCTCAAACTCCTGATCTCAGGTGATCTGATCACCTCAGCCTCCCAAAGTACTGAGATTACAGGCGTGAGCCATCACGCCTAGCCCAATTTCTGATTTTACAAGCAAAATTATATCTAGTTCTAAATTATTTCAGACTAATGGGTATTTACCATCTCCTTGCATGCCAGCATATAAAATGGTGAGACAGAAAGTGGTTAAGAATTCTTCCAACCTTGATGCAAGATGGTGAGGAGAGAGATAAGAATAACTAACATTTTATATGACATTTATCATGTGCCAGGCCCGGTTCTGAGCGTTTTATGTTAATTTACTTACACCATATTCTTTTTTTTTTTTTTTGAGACAAGGTCTCACTCTGTTGCCCAGGCTGGAGTACAATGACTTGATCATGGCTCACTGCAGCCTTGACCTTTGGGGCTCAAGCAATCCTCCAAGCTCAGCGTCCCATGTAGTTGGAACCACAGACATGCACCACCACACTTGGTTAATTAAAAAAAATTTTTTTTGTACAGACAAGATTTCACTTTGATGCCCAGGCTGGTCTTGAACTCCTAGACCCAAGGAATCCTCACATTTTAGCTTCCTAAAGTGCTGGGATTGTAGTAGTGAGCTACTGCACAGACACTACCTTCTAATATTAATAGGGATGAATTGCTATTTTACCTATTTTACGTTTGCCCAAACTGATAAATTAAAAGACTATCTTTTCTTCAAGGTCACATAGCCTAGTGACAGAGCTAGGTTAAACCTGAGCAGTCTGGCTGCAGAATTTAATTCTTTGTTTGCTTGTTTGTTTTTTGAGACAAAGTCTCACTCTTGTCGCTAGGCTGGGGTGCAGTGGCCATCACACCTGGCTAATTTTTTGTAGTTTTAGTAGAGACAGGTTTTCACCATGTTGGCCAGGCTGGTCTCGAACTCCTGGCCTCAGATGATCTGCCTCCCTTGGCCTTCCAAAGTGCTGTGATTACAGGCGTGAGCCATCACACCCAGCCCAGAGTCCAATTCTTAACCATCATGCCATGTTGTCTCCTTCTGATACAGCAGAGCCCATTCTCCCATATGGGTAACATTTTCCTTAGAATATCAATGGACAGGTCTATCTGAACAAGTGCAAAAACTGGAGCTTCTTCCACACTTCAGCACATTAGAATACCAGTCAAAATAGGTATCTATTCCTGTTCGCTTATGTATCTTGCATGTCTTTATAGAATTGGGTTGACAACTTGGAACCGTTCTAAATTCTGAACATTCTAAAACATTCCAGTTCTGCATTATGTATCACCCAGCAGATGAGGGGGAACAAAATTAAAAGGTTTAGGATAAATTCCTTTATTTTCTTGCCCCTTCTATCTTCTGACCTCACTTTTAGGAACCTCTTGTACCCTACACAATAGTTCCACTTAAAGACTGTTCCATAAACAGACAAAGCTCTCATGACTCTCAATGCCTTCAACAATGTGCTAATTGCTGAACAAATTCACTAGTGATTTTGGAGAATATAAGTTATTGTGGTCAGTAATCAAAAGCCAATGGACAGTGTTTATCTTGAGTGGCTGTATTACCAACCATGCTTTATTTTTATTCTCCTTCCTTCCATAGGGGAGGAAAGAATTTTTCTCTACCCTATTAGGTTCTATGGCTGGTCATGAGAATTAAACAGACAAAAGACAGGTTAATGGGGGAAAAGCATGCAAACATTATTGGATACAGATATGTTTATGTGTATATGAGGCCTTTCATATGTAAGAAATGAGAATTCAAAGAGGTGAAAATGTCTGAGAACCTATATACCATTTTAACAGATAAGGAAAAATTGTGGAGGCATGGCTAGATGAAGAAGAACGGGGTTTGGGTTTGGGGAGGCAAATCATGGACAGTGACTAAGAAATACATAGTGAAAATTAATGGGAGGCAAATATAATGTTAGTAGAGTTGTTTGTATGGATTCATCTCAGCTTTGACTCCCCATCTCCGACACCAAAAATCTCTCCTCTTCCTGGTACCCAGAGAGCACTTTTCCTACAGAAAATGTGTGCCCCCCTTTTGTGTACATAGAAAGTGGGAAGACAGAGAGCTCTTCTTGGGTCTGCTGTTTCTCAATTGCTTTCAGCTCAAAATAATCAATATCCCAAAATAATACATTTCGGGGTGGCATACTCTGATCCTTTTCATGTGTTTTCTTCTCATCTTTTTCTTCCTTTCTTTCATTCTTTTCCTTCTTTCATCTTTTTTGTTTTCTTTTTTCTATCTTTTGTAGGCTCTGATTGTTTTACAATGAGTATTCATCACATTTTAACTGAAGCAATAAAACTGTTTCCTCTGGTTGTTTTTGCAACATTTTTAACAAAATAAAGAAATGATTTTCATTTTGAAGGAAAAAGTGCTTCAAATAAACACAATGATACCTTAAAATTGAACCACAATTTCTACCTGTTTCTGTTCCAATTGTTTGTTGAGGTTTTTGGTGAGAATTGCTGGGTTGGCTTGGCAGAGAGGCAGATCACCAAGCATCTATTTCTGTTTTCTACTTCTGTTTTGGCTCAAATTCTGGGTCTACCAGTGGTCTGAACGACCTCAACTTCCTCACTTTTACTCTATGTGTGTCTGACTGGCTGTGTTTGAGCCTGCCATACAGACAGAGGTGTGCAGCTCTCTTTAAAGACCTTGTTTCATATATTTTCTCTCACACGATAGTGAGTTAGACTCAGCAACCACCCCAGTTATTCTGCCAGTTTCTCTTTATTGTGCTTGACAACTACTTGGTGAGAGAATGGATTTTCCTTTGTGAAGTCCGCACGCAGCAGCCAGTTGATTCTCTGAGAGAACGAGATATTTCACCAGTAACTGGATAAATGGGCCAACCCATCTTTGACAGGACAGCAGGCCTTTGCTGCCAACAATGCAGGACAGCCTCTGTCAAGAGACCACGGCATTCCTCCCATTTGGGAACTGATGATGGGACAGCCACGGCAACCTGCAGCCAGAGACTCTGCTAAGGAAAAGAATAAGCAGAGAGACTCATACTGTGTATGCTTCCCCTGCGTTCAGCTCTGTCAGGCAATCTCTCACACATTCTCTAATACATCTTCTCTGCTCTTCTTGAGGTAGAATTATCTTAAATTTTTACATGCGAAAAACTTTATATATAAGGAGCTAAACAATTAATCCATTTAAAGTGATACAGTAAGCACATGAGAAGCCGGATTTCAAAGAGAAACCAAATCTTTTGCAAACTTTGAAGACTAACAACATGGAGGTGATTGGAGGGGACCCCAAACCGACGTGAGCTGGCTCCTGACCCTGACCCAGTAAACAACTAGTTGTGGTGTGCTGAGATAAACACTTTTAATTTTAATTATTTTACATATGAAGCAAAAACTAGAGAAAATGTCCAGCAGGAAAAAAAACACCACAGCTCCTCTGGTTGTCATGGAGATAAGCCACTTTGCACTGCAAAGCTTTCCATGGGGAAGCGATGGAGATTTCCAGTTCCCGAGAACCGCATTCAAGGAGGGTTTTGACTTCCACTTGTTCAATGTCTGTCATCTCTGAAAAAAAATTCTGGGGGAGGTAGATATTTACACTCATTTCCTGGGATAGAAAATCTGAGTAGCACATGCATATCCACAGAGCTTTGTTTCAGGGCCCATAATGGAAACAAGTGTCCACTTCCTGTGAGGTGTGTACATAGTAAGTGTGTGTGTGTGTGTGTGTGTGTGTGTGTGTGTGTGAGAGAGAGAGAGAGAGAGGGAGAGAGAGAGAGAGAGAGAGGGAGAGAGCAATGAGCTCTGTAGAAACCATTGGAAGTGCCAGCCTATAGAAGTAAACATAAAACCTAGGCAAAGGACGAAAGAGAAAAAATTAGTTTGTCTCTAAAAGGAAACAGCCTTTAGATAGGAATGCATTTGAATCAGAAGAAATATGAAATTCTCATTCCTGGCTATGCCATCTGCCCCACTTGTGAAGCACTGGTTGATTGTTGAGACACTGCTAGTGAAAATCGTGCAGGTTCACAGACTCTTAGGCAGCTGCTGTGTAAGTAGGGAAACGTGGGGGCCGAGGGCTGCCCTGGGCTTCCGTTCTGGGAACTGGGGCTTCTCAGAAGAGTGGGTTTAGGGTAGCTGCAGTATGGAGGATCTACAAAATTCAGAAAATATGGCCGGAGTGAAGACACAGGAGAAGGAGAGGCAGCCTTACTACGGCATTCATTGCAAGGATGGAGACAAGGAGGTGAAGGCAGGCAGAGGTGCAGGTGCCAATTGATAGAGACAGGAATGCAGAGGAGACATGAGGGAGGGCAGACAGAAGACGGAGTGGCCGAGGTTCCCTGCTGTGTGGAAGTTTCAGCGCGGTGCCTAAGACTTAGCCCTTGGGTAATGGGGAACAAGTCAAGCACACCAGGGGAATTAGAGAAGACCAACTCCCTTCTTCTCTAGACTTGGAGGCAGGGAGGCAGGGAAGGCAGGTGGTTCATGTGGGTGCACACAGGAAACGAGAGAACAGAAGCCACAAGTCGAGGGACTTGCTGTCTTCTTGTCTGTTTAGATAAAAAAGCTACTGACATGGTAGACAGTTTTCAACCTACCTTCAAGGCTCCCTGCTATTATTTTTTTATCATTTTTTAATTTAAATTAGTTGGTGGTAGAAAGTGGCAGGTGACTGGAGAAGATCATACACTTCCTTGAAATCAAGGAACCATCATTGACACACCTAGCATTGTTGCATGAGTTTTCATTGAAAATTCATCAGTGAACTAACCATAGTGATTAGGTACTGGTTTTGGACAACTCAAATGATCATAACGAAGTTAATGTACATTCCATATGTTATGCATTTCCAAAGTTTTTGATAAAGTAAAGGATGAGAGGGATACACTGTCAAATTTGATAATGAAATTGACAAAACTGATAATTGATAATGAATAATGATAATTGGTAATGAAATTGGCAAAAATGACCATGGGACATACATAGTTTTCAGAAGGAAGATATTCATGAGAAAAGAGCTTCTGCATGATGGTCAAATGACAGGAAGGAAACTGCAATCAGATGAGGAGAATTAGCACAATTGGGAATGTGAGAAGATGGGATGGTGGAAGCAGAGATTCCATCAAACACTTGGAAGAGATTTTCTTACGAACATGACTGTATTCATCCATCAGTGCTTCCTCCTTCTCCTGAGAAAGCAAGCAGACAAATGAACAAAAAACTAGAAGAATTTCCTAAGTCCTGCAAATTCAACTGTCCATAAAATTTAGAAATCAGATGATATGCAGACTTTAAAATACATGTAGGGACTTTCAAAAGCCCCAAATAAGGCAGAAGCAGATGGGAGGAAGAGCAGTAGGAAAAAGTAGGAAAACTCAGAAGTTCAGAGAGTAATGAATGGAATTGTAAAGAAGGAAATTTCAGAAAATCCAT
Source organism: Cebus imitator (assembly GCF_001604975.1). Lineage (NCBI taxonomy): Eukaryota > Metazoa > Chordata > Mammalia > Primates > Cebidae > Cebus > Cebus imitator. The sequence continues at coordinate 11,591,336 of NW_016107335.1, forward strand.
TAAAATGCAAGTATTGATGGTTGGGTTATACAAGAGCTATATCTCCTGTTTGTAACAGTGGATGTCTTGTACCAGGACGAGGAAAGCTGGTGGCAGAAGTCATGGTGGCCCCAGAAATGGAAATCTATTCTTGTACAGAAAAGCAATATTCACACTGAGCTTTCTGTTTCTGTGGCAGTGAAGGAACAAGCCCTTTGCTGTGAAGCCAGGAGAACTACCCTGCTTCATCTCTACCTATAGGACTAGTCTGCTAAAAGCTGGCTCGTGAAAATCAGATTTTCAACAATAAACAGTAAGAAAATTTATTGTGAATAAATACATGGAAAACAAAGCTTTCTAACTGATACGGATTATTCACCCTAAAAACAGTGCCATGGAGCAAAGATGAACTGCGACCAAACATTTTGCGATGATTTTAAAGAGTGTAATGAAGGAATTGCTTCTGAGAAGGAATGCCATAAAGTGGAAATGTCGTAACTCAGGGAGAATGTCAACAGACAACTGCAGGTTATAAGACAGGAGTGAGGAGAACTCGGAAAATAAATAGAAGAAAAAGCAAAACTGTCATAGAAACAAAAAGGAAATCCAGTGGTCACAAGAGAGAATCAATGGTGTGAAAAAAAGACAAAGGGCCCTGAAGGATAGAAATGAGAAACATGAAATAATATAGTAACACCTAGGGAAAAATCCCTAGAAAGAAAATGATTGACAGAAAATAAATGCCACTGGAATTTTCTTTCTTTCCTTCTTTTTTTATTTTTGACACAGAGTCTCGCTCTGTCACCAGGCTTAAGTATAGCGGCGTGATCTCAGCTCACTGCAACTGCTGCCTCCTGGGTTCAAGCAATTCTCCTGCCTCAGCCTCCTAAGTAGCTGGGATTACAAGTGCATGCCACCATACCTGGCTATTTTTTTCTATTTTTAGTAGAGATGGGGTTTCACCATGTTGGCGAGGCTGGTCTCAAACTCCCGACCTCATGTGATCCACCCTCCTTGGCCTCCTAAAGTGTTGGGATTACAGGCATGAGCTGCTGCCCCTGACCAGAATTTTCAAAGATGAATGAAATAGAACAAATAGGCAAAGGCATAGGCACAAATTAAAATGAAACAAATCTGCATGCCGAATGGGCATACTATGAGCCAGAAAATACGCACCCCAAATTGTCAGCATCAAAATATAATTTTGTGAAATTGTTGAACTTGAAAAACAAAAAGAGACATCTTTGGGAAGCCAGGTAAAAACGCTGTCACTGAAACAAGAGAACAAATACGGCTGGCTTTAGATGTTTTCAGAGCAACAGGAAGATCAGGAAATAATCCTTATAAGACATATGAAAATAAATTGTGGGCCAAGGGTTTTCATGAGGCCAAGCTCTCCTTACAGTATAACAAACACGGAAAAAGAGTTTTGATCTGGCAAAACTCAGGTTATATTGTTCCTATAAGCCTGTGTTGGGGTACCCGCTACAGAATGAGCTTTATTCAACTAAGAGATGTCTGAGAAAAGTATAGCAAAAAAGTAGTGCATGAATACATCAACTGTACAAATAAGATTTAAATGGTGGGAGATCAGTAGGACAGGAAAAAATATAAATGGAACCTCTGCCTCCTAAGTAGCTGGGATTACAGGTGAATGCCACCATACCTGGCTTTTTTTTTTTTTTTTTTAATTTTTAGTAGAGATGGGGTTTTGCCATGTTGGCCGGGCTGGTCTCACAAACAAGGCATAAATGCACAAACAAGGTATAAATGCTGAGTGATAAAGGGGGAGAAGAGGGTGAGTGTGAGTAGCTAGGTTTCCTAATTGCTTCATCTATAAACCTAGATATCAGAGGTATCATTTAAGACTCACAAGCCAGGAAATAGAAGCAGTAGCATATTTAATACTACATAGTTAAGCACCAAGAAAGGTAATATTATTAAATGAAATTGGGTCATGGAGAGCAGGGGGGATATAATAGCTATGAACTAAAGAGAGGACTGGTGATAATGCATAAATTTGCCATTATAAGGGCAATCACCTTTAAACAAAAACATTTTTAACTCTGTGATGAAAGTACTATTAACAGAGTGCAGAGTAAAAGACCTTTAAGATATCATGAACACATAAACGTAAAATAATGGGTAGAACTAAAGCTTGACGTATCTGTCACATTAACAAATATAAATGCGCTTAGCTTATCTATTAATCCAAACAGATTTCAGGTTGGATCAAAACCAAATACCACTTGATGCTAAATGAAAGCAGTGTTCCTAAAAAAGAGCTTCAGAAAGCATGGAAATAAAAGTATATAAATATAAAATAACAGAAACGCTAGTCAAATGCAATTGAAAAGAAAACAACGACCACAAACTTTAGTATCAGACAACGTGGAGTTCAGGCCAGAACGAGACGGACAAGGACGCTTTGTAACACCAACGTGTGTGAGTCATAATGAAAACACATTAGCCCTACACTAAATATAAAATAACAGCCGCAGTCATGAAGCAGGGATTAAAGGAGACACAAGAAATCGAAGCGAACTAGTAGCAGGAAATTCTAATTTATCTCTGTCAGTCATGACAGATCAAGTACAAAAAAATATGGATACTGTAGTTCTAAATGACATTACATGATAGATCGATCTGTATCTAACGTTCCATCCTGAAGACAGAGAATAAGCCTTTTCAAAGTGGCCCCAGCGCTGTCAGTACACATTATATACCCAAATACAGTACACATCGGGTCACAAAGATATCCTAAATAATGCCCCAAACTACAAAGAGTACAGGCAGCATTCTCTGATCACAGTGCAATAAGATGAGTAGTTAATGAAATTGGATAACTAAAAGTTCTTTCAACCTTTAAAATATATATATATGTGTGTGTGTGTGTGTGTGTGTGTGTGTGTGTGTGTATAACCTTTAAAATATAAACTATATATATTTAAACCTTTAAAATATATATAATATTATATATATATACAAATGAAAATTGGAAAATATATATATATTATATTTTAAAACTCTATCCCCTAATCAGTGTCATGCTAAATAAAAAGCCCCATATCTTGAGTAATTCTTGGATAAATGGAGAAATACAAATGAAAATTGGAAAAGGTCTAGCTACACACCACCCAATGTGGTTGCCACAAGCCATGTGTGGCTATTTAAAATTAAATTTAAAAAATTAAGTTAAATTAAAAATTAGGTTCCTCAAATCAGAAATACTAGTTGCATTTCAAGTTCTCCATACCCCAGATGGCCAGTGATATTTCCATTATCCCAGAAAGTTCTACTGGGTCCAGAACATGATTAGAGTGAAAACACAACACAGGAGGTTGTACCTAGTACAGCTAAAGCCATGCACAATAACCTCCTCATAACAGTAACTAAAACATAGTCCAAAAGATGAGGGAAAACAAACACATTTCTATTTTACCCAAAAAGTTAGAAAAAGAACTATAACACAAGCCTTAATGAAGATAAAAGCAGATTTTAATGAGTTAGAAAACAGAAAAACAGTAGCCCTAATAAATAAATCTACAAACAGTTTATGAGAAAAACACATAAACTGAAAAACCTACTTTTGGCGAAGGGTAAACATACAAAATAAAATAATTTTTAAAAAACTGGAAAAGGGAATATAACCAAAATAACAGAGATGATTAAATGAATGAGACTGCTTCTCTAAAATCTCTGGAGATGATTTGAAAACCTAGAGGAAATAAATAATACGGCAAGAAAAATTGTAAAGTAATTATATTAATACCCAAATGTTATGAAATTTAAGAAAACCAATCTATCAACAAATCTCACTTATAAATAGCAATTCAAAACCCTAAATAAATGTTAACAAACAGAATTTAGCAACACATTAAAAGAACCATAATCAAGTAGGGCTAAGGCTAGAATTTCAAAGCTGACTCAGTATTAGAAAATCTATATAATTTATTATCTTCATAGGAAAATCACATCATTATCTACATAGTATCTCAAAAGGCATTTTAAAAATTTCAATAACTCTTCTTGATGAAAATAAAAAAGTAGAAATACATGAACACTTCTTTAATAAAACATTGGTATTTCAAGTCAACAGCCAGTACTAGAGACATATCCATTAAATATCAGGATAAAATCAGGGATACCCACTAATGTCATTATTTAATATTTCACTGTAAAATTAAACATAATATTTGATGAAAGAAATGAGATTTAAAAATGGAATGGAAAATGTAAAACCATTGCTATCTGCAGATGACAATAAAACTGAATATTTGGAAAACTGAAGTGAACCAACTTATCAATTTTAAAAACTATAAGAGAATATACTAAAGAAGTAATAAGGTATAGGATTATTACACAGAAATCAATAGCTTTCTTATATATTAACGGTAGCCCATTAGAAGACATAATGGAAGCAAAGACCCCATTTACAATAGCAACCCAGAGATAAAATACATAGGAATAAACTCAACACAATATGTGCAAGATTCAGATGAAAAGCATTAAAACATGGCCCAACATCTGCTCTTAGACCCAACAGTTACACTTCTGGCTGTTTATGACATAGATGTCCCAGCCCATACTGAAAAGATATATTTTGAGATTGTTACAGCATTGTCTGTAATTGCAGACAGGAAATCATCTATCAATAAAGAACTAGTTGATAAAATACAGTATTTACTTTGATTTACCCAAGTAATGAGCTATCATACCGCTGTAAGAGAGAATAGCTTTCTATAGGTTGATATGGTAAGCTCTCCAACCTATAGCGTTATTTGAAAATGCAAGAGGTGGAAGAGTGTGAACAGAGTTTCCCTTTTTTTGTGTGTTAAAAAGGAAGAAAATAAGGATACGTATTTACTTTTATTTGTATATCTTCCTACTCTGGAAGGATACATAAAAAATTCATGACAATGGTAAAGTGTAGATGAGTAGCAGGCATTTGAAAGAACCTTTTCACTGTATTCCTTTTAATACATTTTTAATTTTTTAAACTATGTGTGTCAATTACCTATTCAAAATTAAATATAAAATATTGAGGAGAAATACACAAAGTTTAGAGAATGGCACATAGCAGCCTAACCCAGGTTTGTTGTTGTTGTTGCTGTTGTTTTTAATTATTTCTTAACTCAGAATTGAAAGGCACATCATGCATATTACAGGGTGAAGGCATTTGGAAGACTGATCTTTGACCTAAGATGCCATGCAAAGTTGGGTTTGTTTGTTTGTTTGTTTGTTTGAGACAGAGTCTTCCTCTGTCACCCAGGCTGGAGTGCAGTGGTATGATCCTGGCTGACTGCAACCTCCACCTTCCCAGTTCAAGCAATTTTCCCTCCTCAGCCTCTCTAGCAGCTGGGACTACAAGCATGTGCCACCATGTTAGGCTTATTTTTTGTATTTTTAGTAGAGACAGGGTTTCACTGTGTTAGGATGGTCTTGATCTCCTGACCTTGTGATCTGCCTGCCTCAGCCTCCCAAAGCGCTGGGATTAGAGGTGTGAGCCACCGTGCCCAGCATTTTTTTCCCCCACCGGAACCTGGCTTTAGGTGAAAATACTTGCGCTAATTTTCTGGCTTGCTCAAGTCAGCAGAATGCTTAAACAAATGTCCTGGACAGTTGCCGGGCTTCCCCACAGAACAGGCTGAGTTTTCCAAGACGGCCCATTAATTCTTTCTGCCTCTAGAGGCATTCAGAGACAGGAACATTAAATGTGGAAAGACAAGCCCAATAGCACTGGTATCAGCTATTTTTCTCGTAAAATGCCGTATTTTGATGTGACGCTATTGAACCTTCACATTTAATGACCTCTGCAACACACCTCTATCAGGCGAAGCCATCTGTATTTGGGAAAATATGCCGACTCTTCTGTTTACTCTGCATACATTGTCTTTACTTAAGGTTTAGGGGGAGATGCATCTATTTGGACATCTGTACTTAACTGATTATAGGCATGGTGAGCAAGTTTCAACCTTGTGCCTGCAGCTGCCAGGAAATGATAAGAAATGTTAGAAGCAACAATCACAGACAAAGAGTACAACTTGTTTTTGAAGGTATGTAAACTTGAAGTTTACGAGGCCGGGAGTTGCTGCCTTTCTTCCCTCCTACCTTGAGTGTTAGTTCTATTCAAAACAACAAGTTTTCTAACATGTGCCAGGACAGCATCGCTTTTTTTTGCTTTGGAAAGGAAAATGCACAGCTTGTGTGAATTCACCCACTACCCTGGCTCCTAAGGTGGACACCCACATTACCTCTGCCTCTGCTTCAGAAGGCTGCTGCCACCTATGGGCGTCTGTCTGCATCTGCGCAGATGTGATGTCTCCGAGTGGAGAAAGAGGAAGCCCTAACATGCAGAGAGAACACAGGGCCCAGAAGGGGAGCGTGAGGAAGTCAGGGTACGAACAGCACAGCACGAGCCATCCATCCTCTAAGAACTGCGACCCAGCTCTTTCCTATGAACCTTCAGGTGAAATAAGATGATCCACCTCAACAGACCCATGGTGGGGAAAGCAGAAACCTCAACAAAAAGAAATCACAACCCTGCATATCAGTGAGACCCCTGGGGCTCTGACCATCCTGACTTTTCAAATGAGAACACTTAGACACCACCCTGTACGTGCCAGCATAGTTCCTGTCTGTTTGTAAGTATATTCCACGATAATATTGTGACAAAGAAAATACAATTTTTTTTTAGATGGAATTTTGCTCTCATCACACAGGTTGGAGTGCAATGGCACGGTCCAACTCACTGCAACCTCCGCCTCCCAGGTTCAAGCGATTCTCCTACCTCAGCCTCCCAAGTAGCTGGTATTACAGGTGCCCACCACCACACCCAGCTATTTTCTCTTTTTAGTAGAGACAGGGTTTCACCATATTGGTCAGGCTGGTCTTGGACTCCTGACCTCAGGTGATCTGCCTGCTTCAACCTCCCAAAGTGCTGGGATTACAGGCATGAGCCACTGTACCAGCCCTGTAATTTTTGAATTATTTCTTTTTTTTTATTCAGACAGAGACTTGCTCTGTCACCCAGTCTGGAACACAGTGGTACGATCTCGGCTTACTGTGACCTCTGCCTTCTAGGTTCAAGTGATTCTTATGTCTCAGTCTCCTGAGTAGCTGGAATTACAGGCGCACAGCTGTGTCTAGATAATTTTTGTATTTTCAGTAGTGACAGGGTGTTGCTATAGCTAGTCACAAACTCCTGGCCTCAAATTTCAGCCAGGCTGGTCTCAAACTCCTGGCCTCAAGTGATTTGCCCATCTTGGCCTCCCAATTTGCTGGGATTACAGGCATGAGCCACTATGCCCAGTCTGAATTAGTTCTTAAAAAGTATTTGTTTCACTTGCTTATATCCTATAAATCCTAGAATCATGAACTCTCTTAAGTGTTGGGGACTGTATAAAGCAAACGAGCCCACACGTTAACTCCAGGAACCTGTTGTAAGATATCCCGGACGAGGGGTCCTCTAGCCTGTGTGTAATGGCTAACTGGTGGGTCAACTTCAACTTCACTGGGCCGTGGGTTGCCCAGTTGGCCGGACAAACATTATTCTAGGTGTGTCTGTTTTGGGATGAAGTTAACATTTAAATCAATAGAGTAAAGCCAATTGCCCTTCCTAATATGGGTGGGCCTCATCTAGTCCACCGAAGGCCTGAAGAGAACACAAAGGCTTACCTTCCCCGCTTGATAGCCTTCCAGCTGGGATATAGGTTTCCTTCTTGCCTTCAGACTCAAACTGAAACACTAGCTCTTCCTGAGTCTCAAGCCTGCTGGACTTTGGGCTGGAACTAAACACTCAGCTCTCCTGTGTCTCCAAGCTGCCCACTCTCCCTGGTGACCTCGGGACTTCCCAGATTTCATAATCGTGTGAGCCAATTCCTTATCATAAATCTGTTCGTCTATAGGCACACATCCTGTGAGCTCTGTTTCTCTGGTGAACAGGGATAATATGCTGTGTTAAAGCATTTTCGGGGATGCTCACATGCTAAGTGAGTCCCAGGCCAAGCAGTTAGCTCCTAAGAAAACCAAGAGCTGGACTCAGAAATGTCGTCTTCTCCTGGCCTTCTCTGTATTCACCCCTCTATCCTTCCACTCATCCCTTCATTCAGCAAGCATTTATGACCTGGAGCTAACAATGTATGACCTAGAGCCACTTTACAATGTACTTACAGTAAACATTTTGCAATGACCTCCTTGCCTGCACACCCAGTCACGCTCAGCCTTTCAGCAGCTCACAGAACAGTCGTGCCCACCTTCTCCAACAGCACCCCCTGCTGGTCTTCCCCCTACCTCATCAAGGGTCCTTTCAGTTCTCTGCTGGGTCTTCCTCAGGTGTGTCACATACACGTCATGGGGTGACAAGCTCTGGTCTGGCCACCTGCTCTTCGCTACCTGCACCTTCCCATTAGGTGCACTCATCCCATCTCTTGGCTTTAAATGCCTTCCGTATGTTGAGTCCCAGACTTATATTTCTGACCCAAAACTCACCTCAGTGCTCCAGATTTGCATATTCAACTGTCTACTGCGTAGATATTATCTAAGTCACTTAAATTTAACACATTCCAAACAGAGCTCTTGATTTTCTTTGTTTATCCCCAGCTTTCCCCCGATCACCTTGGGCACGTGTCACCAGGACTCCCTGAGACTGTGTCATGGGCCTTAACCTTGGAAAAACAAACTTTCTAAATTGATTAAGACTTGTCCCAGATATTTCAGGCTTACATCCCCTACACTTCATCCATGTTGGCCTTTTGACACGCCACCAGGCTGAGCTCGCTCCTGCCCGTCTGTTCCCTCTACTTAGAAAGGTCTTGTACTACCTCCTTTCACGGCTGGTGTCTCATCGGGCCTCGGTTCTGCTTTCTTCTAAGACAGTTCTTGGAATCTGGCAGACACAGCTCCTGTAAAGGAACAAGGTTACAAAGTCACAAACCCCATGTACCAAGAAAATGTAGTTTCTTCCTCCTGTGAAGCTGCCCCATGCGCTTCTGCCTCCCGGAGAGGAGAGAAAATGAACACGCAACATTTGCCTCATTTGGCACGATTCAAGGGTTTAAAGTCTGCAGGTGTAATTGAGTCATTTGGGGCCACTTTCACATTATTTCCATTCTATCCCTCCTATTTGTCCATGAGATATTGTCTAGACTTGAAAGAAGATGGAGTGGGGAAGAAATCCCTTGCCCTCGTGTGGTCTGTGGGTGTGCTGTGTTTTGTCTTCTGAGTTGGCTCCAGTTCCATTCTGGGGTATCCTGATGGTATCTACTGTTGATGTCTGCAGTTGGTGAAGTGAAGAGCTGCCATTTGTCCATTCAGGCAGAGCTGGCGGCCCTTCCCTGACGTGTGTACCTCTGTCAACTCTCACTGGCTATCCAACTCCTCTCAACTTGCCTCTGTGCTCTTCACATTGCCTTGTTGAGAAAAATATCGTGGCCTGCCATACATATCCAATCTCATCTAAATCCATCATCTGCCACAGCTCTCTGAAGCCCTGCATGTCACAAGATTCACTGTTCCTGGACACAGCCCAGGAGGACAGTTAACCCACCCATATGGCTTGTAACCAATCAGATTCTCTCTCTCTCTCTCTCTCTCTTTCACTCTCGCTCTTTTCTCTCTCTCTTCTGTCTCCATCTCACTCCCCTCAATAAATTGAGCAAAGGACACTGAAACAGGTCAGGAGATTGAGCTGAAAGATCCTTTATCAGGACCAGTACCTTGGCAAGCTGAAGTCATATGCACACTTAAGTTACATGGGAGCAGAGAAATCCTGAGTAGTAATAAGAATGATGGCTACTATTTAGTGAGTATTCATCATGACAGGTGCTATATGAAGTGTTTAACATGTGTTGTTTAATTTTTATAACCCCAATCAAGATATGTGTGTGTTTATCTATCTGCTATTTTCTAAATAAACGATAAATAAATAGAATTACTGTGACCACCCAACAGATGAGGAACTAAGGGTTAAAAACATTTTGAAACTTGTTTCCAAGGTCATGCAGTTAAGATACTACAATAAAACCCCAGGCAGTGTGATCTCAAAGCTATTTACTCTGTGGCTGGACTGCAGAGAGGGTGATGGAGCAAAATCTACAGAGGGATGGGAACTATATGGTGTCAGACAGACAGATGGTGGCCAAATATACCAATAGACACATCAAGATTGACTAAGAGGTTAGCTGCTTAGCCCCAAGAGATCTTCAGTATTCCATATTGTGCATGTCCTTTTTCCCTCATGTCTGAATACATTCAATACTCCTACACTCTGCCTCCCTTTCCCATCTCCACACTTGCTTAAACAGCTCAAGAGAGTTTCTCTTCCTTGTAACCAGCAGCCCTTTGGAGAAAAGACCCTTCAACTAGACACCCTCTCCCTAGTATTCTGGCCCTTCTACTTTTCCTGTATACCAATCTTCACTTTCAGTCAAAATGGTCTATTTACTGTGTCCTAATTACCTCCAGAAATTTCCCCATCTGAGGCCTGGTATGTTCTTTTCTATCATTCCCAGCTCCATAGATTTACCTGCTATTCCTATTCCGCTGTCTCCATGAAGCAGGGGTGCTCTCCACCCCCTCGACTCCAGAACACCAGTGTTTTCAGCCCCCTGGAGCACTGGTTTTACATCTATCACATTACACTTTCTCCTTCCGTATTTGTCTTATTCCCCATGGGCTGCATAGTCCTTGCCTGCACCCATGTGGTACTGTGTCCACTGCAGGAGCTTGGTCAGTATTTCTGGAATCTCGGGGAAGGAGTGGCGCTTTAAAGTTTAAAGCCAGAGAAACATACATGCTCAATTCAGCAAACCCCCATCAAGTGCCTGCTATGAGCCAGCAGAGACCGTGTTACTACAGCCATGAAAAGAAAGCAGTCTTTAATTACAGAAGAGACAAATAGAGACTCTGTGAGCTAGGATGAAGAGGGCTGGCAGGGACATAGGTACAGAAGATCAGGCGACTGCAGGTGATGAGGATTAAATCTACCCAAGAGAGTGGCATCCAGGAAGGTTTCCTAGAGGAGATCACATTTGGGTTAGCCTCAAAAATGGGACAGGTGTTCTCCAGGCTGAGATGTGGAGGAGCAGGGATGGACGAGACAGACCCAGAACAAAAATGAAGGTGCAAAAGCACATGATGTGTTTTAAAACTGTCAGAAAACCAATGTGTGTGTGCATGCAGGTGTGTATGCGTGATGTGTGTGTGTCTCTATGTGTGTAGTGTGTGCATGTGTCTGTGTACGTAGAAGGTTTGGGTGAAGAACAACATAGTGGGGAAAATGGGGAATTTGATCTGGAATGAGAAGGGGTCAAATTCTGGACAACATTGCATTTAATATTAAATATTTTAAACAATTTGGTAGGCAGAGGGAGCTAAGTAAAGGCTTTAAATCAGCCAAGCAATGTGATCAAGCTTGTGTTTTAGAAAGATAATTATGGATGCATGGTAGAGCATTTGAGAAGATGCGCCGTCTACCCGCTGAAAACCATCTGTCAGTTATTTGCATCTGCATCTATCCATTCACCTTCGTCCATGTTGGTACCTGTGTCCATATCTATCTATGAATCTATGTCTCTATCTAATAATATGCTCCAGTGGTTTTCAACTGGGGGCCACTTTGTCCCTCAGAGGCATTTTACAATTATCTGGAGACAATTTTGGTTGTCACAACTTGGGATGCTACTAAATGTCCAACAACACACAAGACAGCCCCTGAAAACAAGGAATTATTTGGCCCCAAATGTCAATGGTGCCAAGACTGAGAAACCCTGACCTACCTGCATGTAGAAACCTGCTCAGATGCCAACTCTAACTGGATCTAAATCAACTAAGCAAACCCTTCAAAGTGAAACCAGTTCCCTTTCTTTTTCTCTCTCTTTCAAGATCCTCAAAGCCTAAGTAGGTCAAAAGCGGCATGAATGTAGTTCAGTTTTGTTTTTATGCTGCTGAGTTTAAGCCAAGAGCGGCCTGGTATTTGTCTTCTTGTTTGACGTAAACATTCATTCTTAGAGGATTGAGTCTGTAGAGCTGGTTTTATAAATGGATGGGTTTCTAGATGTGATAATAATTGCGAACTTTTAGAGACTACTCACCATTTCCATACGCTTTCTTATTATCTCCATTTTCCAGTGGAGAAAGCCGATGCAGAGTGATTTGCTTAAGAGACTCACGGTCAGCTGGCAGATTTAGTAATGGATGGAGCTGGACCTGAAATGTAGGTCAATTCAACCACCAAGTCTGGCTCCTAACCATCGTGCCGTGTTGATCTTTAGTGCACTGTACTAGTTTCATTATAATTTCCTTCTATGGTGTTGGTCTGATGAGCCTAATCCTTTTTGACTTAAAAACGAAAGGGTGGCTGAAAGGGGGAGAGGGGTTCACAGCTGTGCTGCATCAGACAGAACCTCTTGCAAGTGAAATGAAAACAGCTTTGCAACAACCGCAGGAAAAAGAGATTATAAACAGATAAAAGTGTCCGGACCGCTCGAGTACACTGATTTATGACTCGCACTATGTCCCTTGGAGAAAGAATACTATACGATGATTCATATTTGGCATAAAAGATGTTTCCTCTAGCTGAGGAAACTGGCAGGTTCTCTCCTGTCTTCTCATATGAATATTTAAGAGCCCTGCATCATCATTCATTAGATTTTCTGAAAATTATAGGTGTGAGCCTCTTGTCCAGAATGCTGGCTTTCTAAGTAGGCTTTATTGGATCATCTATAACTTACATACTTAAAAATTAATTGGATTTTTAGGCCACTTGAGGATTTCAGAGCCACTTCTGGGAAGCACTGCTCTCTGTGATGCAATGCACTTGCTGCTGGGCATGGTTTGCTCCACGTAGCAGTCGGTATTGAAGGTCTTTCCCGGAGCCTGTTGTGGGGTGTGCCTCCCCTCTTGCTACAGGCACAAAAATCAAGCTGAACTCTACTAATTCAACTAGTTTCCCGCTCTGGAGCATAACCCCAGAATTGGGCATGCCATAAAGAAAGAGATGAGCTGGGCATGGTGGCTCACGCCTGTAATCCCAGCACTTTGGGAGGCCAAGGCAGACGGATCACCTGAGATCGGGAGTTTGAGACCAGCCTGGCCAACATGGTGAAACCTTGTCTCTTCTAAAAATACAAAAATTAGCCAGGTGTGGTGGCATGTGTCTGTAATGTAAAGTATTAAAATCAGCCTGGGTTTGTCTTCTTGGGGACCATCAGAAAGAGTCACATTTTGTCTTTGAAGGAGAGGGAATGACCCCAGGAACTGATCTCCCAGGAACTCAGGCCATGTTTGCAAACGATATTGACTAGACCTCTAGGCAGCTTACTTAGGAGGCTGAGGCAGGAGAATCACTTGAACCTGGGAGGCAGAGGTTGCAGTGAGCCAAAATTGCACCACTGCACTCCAGCCTGGACGACAAGAGAAAGGCTCTGTCTCAAAAAAAGTAAATAAATAAATAAATGAAATGTAGCCATGGTGACTATCAGGGTAGAGGGAAAAGAATGATTTCCTCACCCATTGCAAAGATCATGGCTGAGACTCCTATAACAAAAGACAGATTAACAAGGGAAAAGCAGACACATTTATTTAATTCAAGTTTTATGTGACACTTTACATGGAGCTTTCAGGAATGAGGATGCAGAGAAACAGCACTGTGTAAATTTACGCTAAGTCTGATGAAGAAGTGGATCCCTGTGGAGAAATGTGATTGGCCCAAGGGGGTGGAATCTACCGGGAATAAACTGGAGGTAACTTAGCAAGGCCCATCTGTTCAGATTCTATACTGTGTCCCATAGGGCACCTCTGGAATGAGGACTCATTCCAGGCCTATTTCAGGGAAGGTCAGCTAGGTTATCAGGTTTGCTTCAGGGTACACAGCATGAGGGAAATTCTCTCCAATTTTTAGGGTCAGCTTTTGCAATTTTCCCAAGGTGCATAATTTGGGGTAACATGTCCTGAACCCCACTGTCAGCCAGAAGAGAGGGACTCCTGGGTGGAAAGTATTAAAAGAAGCCTGGATGTGTCTTCTTGGGGACCATCGGAAATAGTCACATTTTGTCTTTGAAGGAGAGAGAATGAGCCCAGGAACTGATCTCCCAGGAACTCAGGCTGTCTTTGCAAATGATACTGACTGGGCCACTAGGCAGAAATGGAGCTGTGATAAGCTTTGAAACAAAGCTGTGAGTTTGTGTGTGGGGGAGTTGGAAGGAGCTGGAGAGGTTGATGGAATCTGAAGAAAAGATTAAAACGAGGAGCTGAAAAATAAATGCTTGAGATTCCTATCATTACTTATTAAATTTTTGAAGACTATACAGGTGAGGCACATAAATTTCTCTTTCCCTTAAAAAAAAAAAAAAAAGAGAGAGAGAGGCAAAACCTAACCTGCCAATCCCAGCAAAAGGAAAGAGACACCACAGCAATCCAAGGAAAACCAGTTTACCTTATTGCTATTTCATGGAAGCAGCCTGATCCACCAGGGAGGGACCAAAGAAAGGCTTTTATTTAAAATTAATGGCTGAGGTCGCCTCTTAAAAGCCTGTCATTTACATGAACAGAGGAGCAATTGCTTGCTGACAGCAGTGATGGGAAAATGGAAACATTGGCATTGATGTTTTACCCACAAACCTCCACTCATCTACTTACTCCATTTTATCCCCTGACCTGTCTTTTTAATCATTTCACCTCCTTTCTGCAAAGAATTACTGCTGTCTCTAACACGGGCAGTGACCTTACTGCCGGGGGATTTCAAGGACCCCTTTGACAAGGGGAGGTCACTTATGATTGTCCATTCATCCTTTCAGGAATAAATCACGTGGGTTCTTCCCCATTGCATGTGGACTCATAGGAGAATGGAGATGTAGGGAAAAGGTTGGGTCTGGGTCTCTCACTGTCCAGAGGAGGGATACCTGCAGTTCCTGCTGCACCACTTGAAGGACATTGTCCAGGAAGCCAGTGGTCCAGCTGTCACTGTACTTAGGTGCAAGCATAATTGTCATGTCATCTAAAGACTGAGTATTGTCCTGAACACACTAAAGACCATCCTGGCTACAGAGCACACCATCACTGCAGAGTGTTCCTTTGTTTTGCTTTGTTTGAGGGGAGAGAGGATGTTCTTGTGGCCCCATTTGCCCCAAAGTGAGTCTGTAACTTCTGACTCTCTTGGAACTTCCTTAGCCCACAGAAGTCTGTGTGTCTCCCCAGAACTAGAAAACTACAGCACAAATTGAGGCCTTCCTGGTCTGAACTCTCCAAAAAGAAATTCGCTCTTTCTCTGGCCCTTCCCCCTGGATTTTGTTTCTCTGATTTTCTTTCAAGATGTATATGGTGATGCTTCAGAAGCAATATAGTGCAATGGCTAAGAGTGTGACCTAGACATATGTGACATATGACACGGACCCTTCAGTCCAGCTTCACACTGGCCAGACTGAAGGGTCTATGTCATATCCCATACCTGCAAGTGTTGGGGAGAGAAGACTTCTCAGCCATCACAAGGTTTGTGGCTGAGACCCTGATATCATTTAGAGGTTTGTCCCCTCCAAATATCATATTGAAATATTGATATTGAATATCATATTGAAATATGGGGGCCTGGTAGGAGGTGTTTGGGTCATGAGGGTGGATCATTCATGAATGGCTTGGTGCCCTCTTCACAGTAATGAGTGGGCTCTTATTCTATTAGTTTATGTAGAGCTGGTTGTTTAAAAGAGTCTGGCACCTTGTCCTCTCTCTCTTGCACCCTCTCTTGACGTGTGACATGCTGGCTTCCCCTTGGCCTTCTGCCATGAGTGAAAGCTAACTGAGGCCTCACCAGAGGCAGATGCCGGCACCATGCTTCTTGTACATCCTGAAGAACTTTGAGCCAATTAAATCTCTTTTCTTTATAAATTATTCAGTCACAGGTATTCCTTTGTAGCAACACAAAATGGACTAATACAAACCCCTATAATAAAAGACAGCTTAAGGAGGGAAAAGCACACAAATGTATGTAATATAAGTTTCACGTAATACCAGAGTCTTCTGAAACAAAGATGCAAAGAAGCAGGAGAACCATGTATATTTTATGCTAAGTCTGATGAAGAAATGAATAGTTATGGGGAAACACGATTGAACAAAAGGAGTGTGATCAAATGGTAACAGACTGGGGGAACTTAGTGAGGCCAGTTTGTTCAGATTTTCCTATGTGCCTCTGTGCAACATTCCTTCCTTCTGGTTATAGGGGAAAGCATCTGTCCATAAGGAACTTTAGGAGAGAAGGGAGGGAGAAGGTCAGAGACTGACCTTCTTTGGATACGTGACCTGCTGTTGGAAAGAAGGGCAAGGAGAAGGTCAGAGAGACCTTCCTGCTTCTGCTTTCTCAAATGCCAAGGTGTCATATTTTGGGGTAACACGTCCTGAACCCCCTCAATAATTGTGTCTTTGAGAAAATGTAAGCTTTGGTTTCCTTATCTGTAAACTGGGAATAATAATTTTAACATACTAGTGTTTGAGGACTATATTAGCCAATGGAATCAGCACAGGGCCTGTGATATAATAAATACTTGATAAATATTACATTTATCAGTAGTATTATTGCTTCTTAATATTGTTATTAACACAATGCTTTATGTAATTCAAGTCAGACCAGTTACCAAGGCCATTCTACATTGCAAAACACCTAATCACCAGTGCCTTTCACAAGGAAAATACTTAATGAAGGCTCTTAACATGGGTGAGAAGGAAAGAAGAAGAGGACAGGAAGAACTTGGTAAACACTTCTGGCAAAGCAGGAACTTGCAAAGCAAAGAATCTGTCAACCATTGTGCCTCCTCCCTACTCTATGAAGGACTACCTGGGAGCATTCCTGGAGGCCTAGTGAAGGCCTCCTAATAGGAAAGAGTCCCTGATGCTTAAAGGATGGAGGAGCGAGGAGGTTGAAGTGGGTAGAGTCAGGGGTGGGCTGAAAACCTGGAGACATGCAGGGCAGGACTAGGCTGAACTCTTAGTTATATTACTTACTTTGGTTTTTATTCTAAGAGCAAGAAAGCCAACCAAGTGTTTTAAGCAAGCAAATTTTAAGACCAAATTTGTATTTTGAAAAGACAACTCTTTCTCTTATTTTTGAGAAAGACTCTTGATCTGTTGTACAGTGGTACAATCCCAAATCACTGCTCAAGCTATCCTCCCACCTCCACCTCCCAAGTGGCTGGGACCACAAGGTCCCACAAGGGGCTTGCCACCATGCCAGGGTCATTTTTGTATTTTTTGTAGAGGCAGGGTTTCGCCATATTGCCCAGGCTGGTCTCCTAACACCTGTCTTCAAGTGATCTACCCTTGGATCCTAAAGTGCTGGGATAACAGGTGCGAACTGCCACATCTGGCCTGAAAAGACTACTCTTAATCTTAAGCATAGATTGGATGGGACCAGAGTAAAAGAAGGTGATAGATGAACTAGAAGATTATTGTGGCATCCTAGGCAAGAAATGTACTAGCTGAGAGTACGGTTGGGGTGGAGAAAATGGAAAGAGATGGACATACTTGGGAAGTAATTTGGGAAAAAAATCAAGAGGATATATTTATGAATTCGTAGAGAAAGAGGTCGAAGAAGAAAGTGGTATCAACTGTGACTCCTAATTGTAACCAAAGAGATTAAGTGGTTGGTGGGACATTTGAGTTACCTTTGAGATATAAAAAATAATTAACTAGACCACTGGGTATGCAAATCTGGAGCTCAAAGGAAAGACTGGGCTGAATTTGGAAGTGATGAGATGGTAATAAAAATGTTTTCAAAGTTGGGGAAACGTATAGCAGTAGCTAAAGAGGATGAGACATTAAAAAAGTTACTTTAAGATCAAAAGTTCTGGAGCACACACAAGGTAAATGAAAAGAACAATGGAATATGCGGGAGGAAGAAGAAATAATTATAAAGCTATTCTATCAATTTGTCTATTTTTAACCAATTTTGTATCTTTCATCTTTCTAAAAATTACTCAAAATAATGTAACATTTCAAAACGAAACATAAAAGCAGTAATTAATTTTTGAAATGTTTAATATTAGTAACAGAAGATTATACTACATTGAGGTATCTGAAACGTATGGGTCTGTCGGGATGGTTGAAATGAACAAATGCCTTCAACAGGGCCAAATCTAGCCTAGCATCTGATTTTGTAAATAAGACTTTACTCGAAAACAGATATGCTCATTTATTTACATACTGTCTATGACTGCTTTCCACTGCAATGGCAGAGTTGAACAGAGATTGTATGGCCTGCAAAACCTAAAATATTTACTCTCTGCCTCCACTTTGGCATAAAGATTATTTTAAGGTGCAGGCAATGAGAACAAGCAGACACAAAAAAGCCCTCTGCTTTGCCCCTATCTGCCTGAAAGCAGGACGTAAATTTCCCTTTGCGATGGTGTCCACACTCCTCTTTCCCATACCAGGAAGAAGAGAATGAATCTTATTACTGGAGATAGCACTGAGATAAGATACATAAACAAAATCTTAATAAACAGTCTGGATGTTGCATTGTTGCCCCCATACATTCCTTCCCACAGATTATCCTGGAAGCTCAAAACCCCTGTTCTTTTGCAATGGTCACTTCTGCACAAATTTACAGCCCTTTGTTAAAGGGGTACATAAACCTCCAGGTCTGACTGCCTCTTTGGGGCTTCACCTGATTTCTGTGAGGGCTTCCATATGCACAAAAATAACCCTTTTTCTCCTGTTAATCTGTCTTTCGCAAGTTTACTTTTTAGAACCCCAATTACTGAACCTAAGAGAGCAGAGAAAAACTTTTTCCCTCCTCAGCACTAATAAGCATGTAACACGCAAGTAAAGTGCAAAAAAAAAAAAAATAATAGATGTGAGATCAGGAGGGAAAATTCAGAGTTGGAATCAGAGGCATGGAGGGGAACTGATATCAGCCTGTCTTTCTTTGTCCATATCATATCCCTACCATGCCCTTATTCATTTCTCCATTGAGAAAATCGCTTTTTTCCAAATTTTCCTCGTATTGCTTTGAAAACACAAAAATCACTTTCTGGGAATCTTGGGTTTTTATATTTACAAATATTCACTTAATTTCCACAAGTATGACATTTTCCCCAAGGAAGGGGGACATGCTTGTTAGGAAAGATTGTAATGCAGGGCCTTGCAGATTTTCTACTGTCCTGATTTCTTATTAGCTTGAAATAACTTTATTTTTTTTTCTTTGGAATATCTTTTCCTTTCTGGCTTCCTCATTGTAATCCATAAGATAAAGACGAGTTCTTACCCAACAGAGTCCTGTGAGAAAAGAAGAGATTTAGAGTAATGTGTGGTCTGTGCAAGATTCTCTCTGAAGTGGAGTTTGGTAAATGGAGAGCTTGAATAAGAGATTTCTGATTTCCTTGTTAGCTTTTCTCCTTACTATTCTACCCAGAGCATATTTTTTAGATATATTTGTAATATTAATTGAGTACCTACTATAAACCTTGCATTTTACAAAATTTGTGTAAATTATTCCTCACTATAACCTTGTAAACATACCTTATTGACCCATTTTATATGAGAGCAGTGAGGTTTACAGAAGTGAATTTCCCACATTCATAGAACTAGAATTTGAACTTGGGTCTACTTGAATTACAAAGGTTGCCCTCTTGCCAATATACCCTTCCGTCATGTTTTTGGGTAAGATGTGTTTTTCTACTAGTTAACTCTGTATCAACATTTGAACATATAGCCAAGGACACAAAGAGAGTTTGTTATTTTTAGGATTTCCAGTGGAGTTCTTTGTAAAAGCACTGTTCTTTTACATTTATTTTTTACATCTATCAAGATTTTTACATGTTGATTTTCCAAATATGTGACCAATCTTTTTCCTGCTATCTCTGATCTGATTTTCTTGTAGCTGAGCCTTGTATCTTAGAGTCTTCTCTTTTCAACACTAAAGCAAAAATATTAAGAGTTTTCCCAACATAATCCTTAATTAGCTGAGTAGCTACTGTTGAAACTGCTTACTGTCCACCTTTACCCATAACAAAATTGGGAAAAGCATTCCTTTGCAAGGAGATCCATAAATTATGCAGAAATATATTGCTAAGTTACTTTTTTAGTAGTTTTAAAAATTATAATAATATTGTCTAACAATAATATATTGGTAACAATGGTTTGCACAGTGCACAGACAACTTTGCAAAATGTAGGGAGATGTTCTTTAAGTCTTTATTATGAGAATAGGTGAGTGTGATGAATTCATTACTGCCTCATCTTTTTGCCTGTCCTATATTTAAAACACTGCAGCTTATGATGTAGAATATTAAAAATCTATTATGAATACATGATTAATATATATAGAAAAACTCCTCTAACAGCTGTGTGCTGTTTTATTGTTATGATTGTCTTTCTAGTGTGACATTAATAAAATTGATGCCATAATACAGCTCCTCAAATTGGTTGTTACTGGTAATGAGGGAATAATTTGAAAGTAAATAGTCCCTGGCAAAACTAAAGCTGGCTATTTATCTGAAACTTGATTAATTAATAATTGTTCATTAACTAATGCTAAATGCCTCATGTGTTGTCTTTGCCTCTTGGCCAAAACATACTGGTGTTTTATTTTGGTGCCAATGCTAATTGTTAATTATTACTCTGGGAGCTGGAATTTGACTGAGAAACAAAAGTTTGCTAGCAACTTGCTTTCCTGAAGTCAATGGAGGAGGAAAAAAACAACAAACCTTCGGACGCTTGGGTCTTTATGCCCAAAATTTGCAGCCCCACGGGTAAGGTTTGGAAAGCTGCAGGAAACCCCACAAGACAACCATTCACAGCCGAAGCTTTGGGGACCATCCTTGCAAACTGAGTCCTAAATCAACCGGGGTCATTTTAATTAAATACACTGCCAGCCTGTTTCAAGGAGGAATTTCAACAGCGTATAGTTAATGCCCCATTAACTGGCTTTGTTGTGGTTTAACATTTTGACTACTGGGACCTAATTGCACTTTAGGCCTTAGCAGCTCTAAACAAAGAGTGACATTTTCAAATGATTTGGGAAAATGCATTAATTTCCTTAGCTTTTTTATTGTTTGTGGACAGGACCGAGGAAGACTACATCTCCGTGAAAGAGCACACAGATCCTTCCAATTTATTGCTTGACAGTTCACCAAAGTTTAGACATTTGCATGGTTGATGGTATATGATAGAATGTCTTGAATTTTTTTCCAGGGTGCTAAGTTTGTATGATTTGTTTTAAATTTAATTGCAATAGGCAGTGTTTACATTGGCAAAAATTTTTTAAGGCTGAACATGCACAATTTCTGTGCGCAACAGGAGGCAGCCAAATGCCCAGGCAGACAGGGGAGTGTCCCTCAGTGAAACCCCACCTTCAAGCCAAAAAACAGCCTGAAGGCTGGAAGACCAGACCACCGCTCCTGGATGAAACCCACTACCCAGAGTGAGAACTTTTGCTCCTGTTTGTCCCCTCTTTCTCAATTGATTCTTTCTGAATAATGCCTTTTAACCAATTGAATGTTGCCTTTTCCAATACTATCTACAGCCTGCTCCTGCCCCTATTCTAAGCCCATAAAAGCCCAGACTCAGCCACACTGGGGGGACTTCCCTGCCTTCAGGTAGGCGGACCATCCCCATGTCTCCTCTCCCTTATTCTGAGCCCATAAAAGGCCTAGACTCAGCCACACTGGGGGGACTTTCTTGCCTTCAGGAAGGGGAGCCATTCCCATGTCTCCTCTCCATGGAAGGCTGTTTCATCACTCAATAAAACTCCCTGCCTTGCTCACTCTTCAATTGTCAGTGTATCCTCATTCTTCTTAGATGCTGGACAAGTGCTCAGTACCTACCAAGTACAGGTACCCAGAGAAAGGCTGCCACACTGGCCTTTTGCCCTCACTGGTAGAGGACAGCCACCCCACACAACGGGGCCAGGGGCCAGCCGAGCTGCTAACATGCTGCTGTCCATCAGGGTGTGGATGGTGGAACTAAAAGAGCTAATTAGCACACAAAGACCCCCTCTGGGGCTTCAGGGTCACAGGCACCCTCTCAAAGTGCCTGGGCACAGGCCCCACATGGAGCTTGTTCCTGTGTAGGTGCTTGGAGTGGCCAGCCAGGCCCTGCACTCACTGGCTCACGTGCTCCCTCCTGCAAGGGGCTGAATGCAGCAGGCCAAGTAGATGGGATACCCCTGCTGCAAGTCCAGCAAAGGGGCTGAGAAAAATCCTGTGTCACTTCCGCAATGTATAAAGCTCTAAATGTAATGAATATCATTCTTACACATGTCATTTAAAAATTGACACTAAGCACTTTGTGGCCACTTTAGTGAGTTCTCTGGCATTCTTTTGATGGAGTGACTTTCTAGTTAAGATAGAATTATACTTCCCTAATATGGGAAGGAAACACAAGGAGCATTTGTTTAATTCTTTGATCCAGGTTAATTGAACAGTGACTTGTCTGTGCTATTCTGAAAGGTTTCCAGGAACGAATACTTCATCTCTTGGTAGCCCGTTTCAGTGCTGAATCAGAAAGTTCCTTCCCAATGTCTTATTTGACTTCTTGTTGCACCAAAAGCTTTGCTCTCTGTGGATACCGAGAATGGTTGGGAAACAGTCTATTTATAATAATATTTCAGGTTATTAATCATAGCTATTAAATTTCTCTTCGACTTTCTTCCCACCAAGCTAATTAACCCAATTCTTTTAACCTTTTCTTCTAAGACCTCACGTGGCTGTTGGCAGCCACGCGTCATTTACATGACAATTCTCAGTTCTAGTACTCAAATTACTTCAAGGATACTCGCTGGGTATTTGGCCATGAGGCACTGGGAAGGTCTCAATGAATTCCAACAAAAGTTTTCATTGCAGTGAATTTAAAAATCCTGTTATCCACCAGGTGCTGAGCTCTGCCAAGGACCACCTTATACCAGCTGAAGTTGTCAGGCTCTTATATTTTATGGTAGACAGTTCTTCCATTCGCAGAGTTTAAAGTATTGTGGAGGAGTGTACGTCTCCAGGAAATGAAATCATTTCAGCCCAAATTCACTTGATTGTCATCATTAATGTTGGTTGCTGTCCCTACAGCAGCTTCCTTTCAAAGCTGATTTATCAAGAAGAGTGCGTAGGCTGAGAAAATGGACAAAATAATCCACATCAGGAGGGCCTGGAGTAGTAGGAAGTCAGATGGCAATGAAGGAACCCAAAAGGAGCTCTCTACCCAGGTCTGGTGTCTGTCCACCACAGAGACTAAAAGGCCAGGCCTCTGTCACACCCCAGTGCTAACTTAATAATGTTCCACACAGCACCTCGCCTCTCAGGCTACTCTTTATTTTTACCTTTTAAGCACCATAATTGCTATAACAACATATACTTCTATTTTTGTCTTTACAAAAACATTACGCGTGCATTTGAAACAAATGGAAACATGCAAATAAACCAAAGAAAGAGAAGGAAAAACCTCATCACAGTCCTATCATCTAGGTAAAACGACCAATCATAACTTCCATCATTTCCTTGCCTTTTTATTGTATTTGTGCAGAAGTAAGATTGTATGATACAGTTTTATAAATGTGTCTTTTAAACACTTAATCAGATATCACGCATGCATTTTGATATCAACAAATATAATTTCCCTTCCTTTTTAGTGACTGCGTGGCACTTTATTGCATGAATATAATTCACTTAACCAAACTCCTATTTTGGGACAGTTTATTTTCAATACTTTCAATGATAAACAACATTTAGACAAGCCCTCTCATAGCTAAGCCTTTGTACATTTTAATTGTTTACTTAGATTTAGTCCCAGGAAGGAATGATAAAAATGATTGAACAATACATCCGTTGTTAAAGATTTGGCTGAGTGTTGCAGCCTTCTCACATAGAAGGTTTTCATTCATTCATTTTCCAACCTGCTATGTATGAAAGTGTCCTGCCCTCATGTCCTTACATCTTAATTTTTTGCCAGGGTGATAGTTTCAAAATGATACACTATTTTTGTTTTTTAAAGTCAATTTGGTGAAGGTATATTTACATACAGTATAAAAAAATACACTCACTTTACAAGTATGTTCCACAATTGTTAACAAAGGGACATACAATTTAACCACAAGCCAACAAAACTACGGAATATTTTTGTCCTTCTAAAAACTTACGCCATGTCCTTTTGTCCTAGTTCCAGACAATCACTAATTTGTTTGCTATCACTATAGAGGTCTTCTGATAATTCTATAGTTTCACATATACAGAGTCATACAACATGTACTCCTTCTCGTCTGTATTCATTTACTCTGCATAACATTTTTGAGGCACATCCATGTTGAGGGCCTCAGTAGTTTGTTTGGATAATATTGCACTGCACAGATACACACAATTTGTTTACCACTCATTTGCGAATGGACATTTAGGTTGTTTTGAGTTTTAGCCTTTACAAGTAAGTTGCAATGAACATCTGTATACAAGCGGTTTTTTTTTTTTTTTTTTTTTGGTGTGTGGACGTATGTTTTTATTTCCCTTAGATAAATTCTTAGGAATTATTGAATTGTGTAGTAAATGCATGTTTAATTTCACAATCAGATGCCAAAGTTGTAACAGTTTATACAACCGGAGCAATCTCTGTGCGGTCCAGTTGTTCTGTAGCTTTGCCAACACTTGCTATCATCAGCCTTTTAAGTTCTAGCCCTTCCAGGGGGTGTGTAGTAGCATCTCAATGTGATTCAAATTTGCATTTGCTGATGCCAATGATATTGGGCATCTTTTCTTGCACTTATTGGCTATTCACAGGTCTTCCTTCATGAAGTGTCACGATAATATGCCCACTTTTTAATTCAATGATCACTGAGTTAGTAGAACCCTTTATACACAGAGGATGCAAATCCCTTGTCAGATGTATATTGCTAATACGTTTTCCTAGTCTGTGGCTTGCCTTGTCATTTTCTTGATGGTATCTATGGTATCTTCCAAGGACCAGGAAGTTTTAAGTTTGATGAAGTCCACAGTATTATTTTTTTTCCACATGGTTCATGCTTCTTTGTGTTTCATTTGAGAAAACTTTGTCTATTACAAGGTTGTAAAGATGATCACTTACATTTTCTCTCTGGATTTTTCTAGTATTAGCCAACACATTTATAACTGTGATTCATTTTGAAATAATTTTGTGAATGATGTAAAGTATGAACTGAAATTCATTTTCATTTTGTTTTGTTTTAGCATCACTTATTTAAAGGTTATCCTTCCCCTATTACATTAACTTGGTTTCCTAGAAAAGTCAACTATATATGTCTGGTTCTATTTCTGGACTCTGTTTTTAGTTCCATGATAATATGCCCATTATTAAGTTACTATCACATTTTCTTAATTACTGTATTTTTTTTTTGGTAATTCTGGAAGTCAGGCAATGTGAGTCCTTTTATTCTCCTTTTCCAAAATTATTTTGGGTGCTCTACATTCTTTGTATTTGCATATGTATTTTAGAATTAGTTTGTCATTTTTAAGGGAAGGCTGTAAGAAATTCATTAAGATGGCTTTGAATATATAGATCAATTTAGAGATAAAGGATATTTTAATAATCCACGAGGATTGACGTGATTTGGCTCTGTGTCCCCACCCAAATCTTATTGCAAATTGTAATCCTCACACGTGGAGGGAGGGACTTGGTGGGAGGTGACTGGCTTATGAGGACGGTTTCCCCTATGTTGTTTTCATGATAGTGAGTGAGTTCTCACAGGATCTGATAATTTTATAAATAGCATTTTTTCCTGTGCCGTCTCTCTTTCTCTCCTGCCACCATGTAAGAGTTGAATGCCTCCCCTGAGCCTTCTGCCATAATTGTAAGCTTCCTGAGGCCTTACCAGCCATGTGGAACTGTGAGTTAAACCTTTTCTCTTATAAATCACCCAGACTCAGGTATTTCTTTATAGCAGTGTGAAAAGGGACTAATACAGAGGTGGTTTATTTCTTTAATTTGTCTCAGCAATGTTTTTTGGGCTTCAGTATTTAGGTTTTATACATATTTTATTAAATAATTTTAATATTTTTATGCTATTGTAAATGGCATTCATTTGTAAATTTTATTTTTCTAATTGTCCATTACTGGTGTATTGAAATATAATTAAATTTTGTATATTGAACTTGCATTTTGTAAGCTTTCTCAATGTACTTATTATTTTGTAGCTATTTTTGCAGATTCCTTAGGATTATTTACATATGCAATCATGTCATCTGCAAAGGAAGATAGCTTTATTTCTTTCAAATGCGTGTACACTTTATTTCTTTTTTAACCTTATTGGGCAAAACTTCCAGCACAATGTTGAATAGAAGTGGTAAGAGAAGACATCTTTTTCTTGCTCCTGATCCCAGGGAGGAAGCATCAGTCTTTATCAAGCATGTCGTTAGTTGTTTTTCATAGATGTACTTTGTTAAATTGAAGAAGTGCCTTTTATTCCTAGTTTGCTACAAGGTTTTATCATAAATGAGTATTAATATTTTCTCATATATTTTTCCATGCATTTTTGATGCTCATATGCTGCATGCTCCACCCTGATTCTGTTAATGTGGATGGCAGTAAACAGTAGAGAAATGTAAATATAACATCATAAGGCTCTTACACTTTACCTGCAGTGATATAATATTATTGGGAGACAGATTATGACAAGGTAAGAAGGCATAGTGGAATCTCTAGAACCACCACCAAAACAAAGCAAAACAAGTAACGTAGATAAAATATACATTGTGGAGATACAAGGAAATGATTTTAAAATTATTCAGTCAATCCGAAGAAAGGCAGAAAAAGAGTGGGGGAAAAATCTCAAAGAACGGATGAGTCAACTAAAAAACAAATAGCGAGATGGTGGACTTCAACATAACATTTATAATTATGTTAAGTGTAAATGGCCTAAACACCACAATTGAAATTGGTTTTCATAGCAGGTAAAATAGATCCAACATATGCTATCTATAATAAATGTACTTAAAATATAAAGACATCTATAGGTTAAAAGTAAGGAAAAACTATATCATGCAAAGACCAATCTTAAGAAAGAGGGAATTGTTATATTACTATCAAACATCATAGGCTTAAAGGCAAGGGATATTACCAGGACCATATACCTTATATTTTATAATGATTAAAGAATTAATAAATCAAGAAGTAATAATTTCAATTTTGCATGCACCAAAGAGCAAAGATTTCAAATATATAAACACTAATGTAACTGAAAGTAAAAATAGATGAATATATTTTACCTTTTCTCTCTGCAGTCATCTTTTTCAAACGTGATTTATAAGAGCTATTAACTTACAATTTTATAAGAAAGTTACAAACTCTTTGTCTGTTATAAAATATTTCTAATTTGTTTGCCATCATTTCATTTTGCATAAGTGTTATGTTGTCATTACGAACCTTTTCCTTTATAGTTCTCGGCTTTGGTATCATGCTCAGAACGTATTATTTTTATCTGTATATTAGATACAATGGGAATTTAAGTACTTCTAAATCCCTCATAATTTTTAATTTTCAATTTTTAAGCCTTTTGAATTGTTTTCTTTCAGAATAGTGTAGGACAGTAATCTACTTTTTCCTAATCATTAATTTCCGCAACATTGTTGGAAATCGATCTTTTTCCAGTTTTCTTTACAAGTTGAGATCAATGACTCTTTCCTTTCTCCTACCTGCCTTCCCTGTGAAACACTTAGCGAACAGCTATTCCATACCAGGTAGTGTGCCTGAAACTGGGGATTAAAAAATCAAAAAACAAACAAAAAAGTGTGTGTAAAAACGAAATACATTGTTTTTGAGCTCATTGTCTTTTGAAAAGTAGAGGAACAAATAGTAGATGTCTGAACATCTAAAGCACCGTATTATCAAAGATGAGGGAGTGACAGGCTCTGCCTGGGAGTGGTTGAAAGTGACATTTGATCTGCTTATGTAGAAAAAGGAAGAGGGAAGCTCACACCAGTCCCAGGAACAGCTCAGGACCTAGGGAGCCACTGTGCAGATGAGGGACCAAGTGGGGCTGAAATCCAGTGTCAGTGCTTGCTACCAAGCAAGGTGGCCTGGCACTGGCTTATCCTGCTGGGGGAAGGGGCCTTTTGATTTACATAAAAGCTCTACATGCACCACCGACAGCCCTAGAAGAGTCTAAGTCCAAGGATTTGGCATCCAGTGGCACAAAGCAGAGGCAGATGGAGAGGTCCAGAGGTCCATGGGATGAAGCTTAAGCATGGGCCCTGTAGAGAGCTGTGCCTGGAGAGGTGCTTTCACAGTCTCTTAGAGTGTCTTAGAGATTTCAGACTCTATCCTGTGGAATCAATTTTTCATGCTAGAACATTAGACCCACCCTGCACAATCAGTGTTGCATTTTGGAAAACATGTCCTTGGGGCCAGGCATGGTGGCTCACACCTGTAATCCCAGCACTTTGGGAGGCTGAGGTGGGCAGATCACGAGGTCAAGAGATCGAGACCATCCTGGCCAACACAGTGAAACCTCATCTTTACTAAAAATACAAAAATTAGCTGGACGTGCTGGCGGGTGCCTGTAGTCCCAGCTATTCAGGAGGCTGAGGCAGCAGAATCACTTGAACCCAGGAGGTGGGGGTTGCAGTGAGCCAAGATTGCACCACTGCACTCCAGCCTGGCAACAGAGCTAGACTCTGTCTCAACAAAAAAAAGAAAGAAGGAAGGAAGGAAGGAAGGAAGGAAGGAAGGAAGGAAGGAAGGAAGGAAGGGGGGAATGGGGGAAGGAAGGGAGGGAAAAAAAGAAAAGAAAAAAGAAAACATGTCCTTGGCAGCAGCGTGGAGGGTAGTCAGCAAGAGAATGGGAGAAGAGACTGAGATTAGAGGTGCTGGGGTTAGTGAGAAGTTGTGAGCAGTCAAGGTGAGAATGCGAGGATTCAAGTTTGTCCAGATGGTGGGAAAGGCCACACTTTGAGAGATACTTCTGAAGCTGAATGAGCAGAACGTAAATCCCTGCTAAGGTAAGGCCTACTGAGAAATCAAATATTTTCCCTGGTGCACCCAATCTCTAAGACTTCAAAAAGGACCTCATTTTAATTAGAGGTTGCTGTTTAGAGAAGGCTGGGTGTGATGGCTCATGCCTGTAGTCCCAGCACTGTGGAAGGCTGAGGTGGGAAGATTGTTTAAGGTCAGGAGATCAAAGTCAGCCTGGGCAACATAGCAAGACCCCATCTACACACACAAAAAAGATAAACTCAGACTCTCTTGGGACCCAAGTGTCCCAAGGCATTATATTTCCTTCTTACCTGTGAAATATATAATGAGTTCCAAAGTCTGTTGAGCTTAGTAACATAACGAGATTTACATCTGACCTTTTAGGACTTTACAATCTCATGAAAGATTTAAAAAAAGAAACCTTACATTTTTCACATAATATTTTGTAGCCAAGAAAATCCTTCCTTTCTGCAGTAATGATCTCCCCTTTGTGCTTAGTCCTCATGGACTTGAGACCCAATTTCAATGTGGTCTGAAAACATTCCTCTCTCATAGCCTCAGCCTTCCCTGCCCGTACCTAGCACACTGGCTTCGTAATCGAAGGCTTTAATTTATTCACCACACAACATCTTTGCCCTCCTGCCATCTGTAATTTATGCCTAACACACTCTGCTGCCTGGCATTATTTAATTCTGCTTCAAAAAATGACAAGAGTTTTGTGAACCAGTTGGTAGGAATCACCCCATTAAAAATATTGTTATGCATAACGGTGTTTAAGAAAAATTCCCAGCAGTGAATTTCAGTTTTGTAAGATAAGGCTCGTTTTAGCCCTACCCTGCTGGTGGTTGCAGTTATCATTAATATTATAAAGTAAAGATAACAGGAGCCCTAGGGAAAGGATGACCTCCCAAGAGAATGCTAGAGATTCTAATCCAGATTCGAATTACCCATCTGGGCAAACAAAACGAAGCAGCAACTTAAATGTGTCAGGGTAGAACCTGAACAGAATCTCTGAAGTTCCCAGGCAACAACTGACCTCTCTTTCCTTCAATATCATTTTCTTTGGCAGAACACAAATGGGTAACTAAAATATTGAGAATATCCTAATAAGTACGCAGAAAGGGCATCTTTTTTTCCTTCCTCTTGAAGATCTTGCAACCAATACTCTAATTTTCATTTCCTCACTACCGTGTGTTCCTTGAGTAATAGGGAATAGAACCTGCTGTCGAGAAGACTACCTAGGTGATCACCAAAACCAGTTTCTCTGTTTTCTGGAAGCATGTTTTGTTCACACTCCGTCTACCCTGGCCATTTCTGGTCAACACAATGTGAGTGGCATGCTCTGGACCAGGCTGGATCCGTGACATCTGCCAAGGTTCGATATACTCTGCTCTTTTTCCCTTCACCAGCTTGACACAGCCATGGCCTTGGAAATGTTTGCTGAAGATGATTGAACCACAGGATTGAAGGGGCCTGGGCCTCTGAATCAATACATGGAGGAGAGCCTCTGTTAAAGCTCTGCATGCACCACTGACAGCCCTAGAAGAGTCTAAGTCCAAGGACACAGCATCCAGTATGACACAGTGGAGGCAGACAGAGAGGTTTGTGTCCTTGTGTCTCCCAAAATTGTATGTTAGAGTCCTAATCCCAGTACCTATGAACGTGATCTTTGAGACAGTCTTCACAGAGGCAGTCTAGTTAGAGTGACGTTGTTAGGGTGGGCCCTAATTCCATAGTACTGGTGTCCTTATATAGAGTTTTTTGCTGCTGAAATATCAGGAGTTGGGTTTAGGTCCTGTTACTTGCTGCACAGAAAGCCAGTCACTAAGATGAGTATTACCAAGGAGGAAGGCTTTAATCAGGTGCTGTAGCCGAGGAGATGGGAGCTCAGTCTCAAATCCAGCTCCCTGACCAACTAAACCTAGAAGTTTATATAGCAGGGAAGAAATGTAACAATGTTTGATAAAACAGGAACTGAGCAGGGGTAAGGTAGAAAGCCTGATAACTGAGGGGCCTGACTGGTGAGTTTCAGTTCTTTGATACTTTTTGAGAGGCCTAGGAGTCCTTTCCTGAAGAAGGAACTCAGATTTTTAAAAATGTAAGTTTCTTTTTTTAAAAAAAATTATGTTTTAATTTTTAAGTTCCATAGTTTTTTGGGGAACAAGTATTAATTGGTTACATGAGGAAGTTCTTTAGTGGTGACTTCTGAGATTTTAGTGCACCCATCACCAGAGCAGTATATATTGAACCCAATTTCTAGTATTTTATCCCTCATCCCCTTTTCACCCTCCCCCCTGAGCCCCAAAGTCCATTGTGTCAGTCTTATTTCTTTGCATCCTCACAGCTTAGCTCCCACTTATGAGTGACAATATACAATGTTTGGTTTTTCATTTTTGAGTTACTTCACTTAGAATAATAGTCTCTAATCCCATTCAGATTTTTGCAAATGCTATTCATTCATTTCTTTTTATGGCTGAGTACTATTCCATCATGTGTATATATATATATATATATATATTACAGTTTCTTTATCCACTGTTGATTGATGGGCATTTGGGTTGGTTTCACATTTTTGCAATTGTGAATTTTGCTGCTATAAACACATGTGTGCAAGTATCTTTTTCATATAATGACTTCTTTTCCTCTTGGTAGAAACCCAGTACTGGGATTGCTGGATCAAAGGGTAGTTCTACTTTTAGTTCTTTAAGGAATCTCCACAGTATTTTCCATAGTGGTTGTACTAGTTTACATTCCCACCAGTAGTATAGAAGCGTTCCCATTTTACCACATCCACATCAACATGTATTATTATTTTTTTTTATTTTTTTGATTATGGGCATTTTTGCAGGAGCAAGGTGGTAATTACAGTGTGGTATTGATTTGCATTTCCCTAATAATTAGTATACCGAGCATTTTTTTCAGCGTTGGCCATTTGTGTATCTTCTATTGAGAATTGTCTATTCATGTCTTTAGCCCACTTTTTGATGGGACTGTTTGTTTTCCTCTTCCTAATTTGTTTGAGTTTGTTGTAGATTCCAGATATTAGTCCTTTGTCAGATGTACAGATCCTGAAGATTTTCTCCCACTCTGTGGGTTATCTGTTTACTCTGCTGATTGTTTCTTTCACTATGAAAAAGTGCTTTAGTTTAATTCAGTCTCAGCTATTTATCTTTGTTTTTATTGCATTTGCTTTTGGGTTCTTGGCCATGAAATCCTGAGTAAGCCAATGTCTAGAAGGGTTTTTCTGACATTATCTTCTAGAATTTTTATAGTTTCAGTCTTAGAGTTAAATCCTTGACCATTTTGAGTTCATTTTTTAATAAGGTGAGAGATGAAAATCCAGTTTCATTCTCCTACATGTGGCTTGGCAATTATCCTAGTGCCATTTGTTAAACAGGGTGTCCTTTCTCCCCACTTATGTTTTTGTTCACTTTGTCAAAGATCAGTTTGCTGTAAGTATTTGGCTTTATTTCTGGGTTCTCTATTCTGTTCCATTGGTCTGTGTGCCTATATTTATACCAGTATCATGCTGTTTTGGTGATAATAGGTTTATGGTATAGTTTGAAGTTGGGTAATGTGATGCCTCCAGATTTGTTCTTTTTGCTTAGTCTTCCTTTGGCTATGTAGGTTCTTTTTTGGTTCCATATGAATTTAAATTTTTTTCTTGTTATGTGAATGACGGTGGTATTTTGATGGAATTGCACTGAATTTGTAGATTGCTTTTGTCAGGTGGTCTTTTGCACACTATTGATCCTACCCATCCATGAGCATAGGATGTGTTTCCATTTGTTAGTGTTTATGATTTCTTTCAGCAGTATTTTGTAGTTTTCCTTATAGAGATCTTTCACCTCCTTGGTTAGGTATATTCCTAAGTGTGTATATGTGTATGTGTGTATGTGTGTGTGTGTGTGTGTGTGTGTGTGTGTTTGCAGCTATTGTAAAAGCAGTTCAGTTCTTGATTTGATTCTCAGCTCGGTCACTATTGAGCTTGGTCCTAAGTACATATATATATATATATATATATATGGCCAAATCTTGGACAATGAGAATATTAAAATAAATATTTTAAAGAACTGTATTCCACTGAGTAAAATGAGAAACCATGAGTTTATGGTGATATAGGTAAATGAATAACTTAGAAGGTGATAAAGTATAGGCTATTTACATAGTCTCAAAATATCTTCCCACTAAATATCTATTAATTATAAAGGGAAAATGCCATTAGATTGAAGGATCCAGGGAGAAAGCACCTTGACCATGTGACCAAAATTAACATCTGTAATGAGTCCATCCAAACTGCACACCGCCTATGTGCAATGTTGCTGCCAATCTATTCATGAGGCAACATCAGGAAAAGCAGCCTAAGAGCTATTCTGTAAAATAATAGGCCTTTGATCCACAAAGGTTTTGAGAGTTGGGAGAGGACCTAGCAACTGTCCCAGATTGCAGGGAAGGCATGACATGACAATTAAAATCGCATGACAACTAAAAACAGCATGTGATCTAGAATAATCCCCTTTTGCTGAAAAGGACACTAATGAAAGAACCAGTGAAACACAAATGCACCAACACTAACTTCCTGACTTTGGTGGTTGTGTTGTTGATTTTGTCCTTGTTTGTAGGAAAAACACACTGAAGTTTTCAGGGTATGAAGCACTAGATTTGCATCATGTTGAAAACTCAAGAGGTTCAAGAAAACCCTTTTCTAGAAGTTTGAGATTGTTTCAGAATCAAACAAATTTTGAGTTATCAGATCCATTTTACACAGTCCTGAGGTGCTTAATTAGCCAGCCAGTATGTGAGACAGCCAGGCCAAGTTTCTTGTTTAACTGACTTTTTTAAATTAATCAATTAATTAGAGTCAGAGTCTCGATCTGATCACAGGCTGAAGCGCTGTGGTGCGATCACAGCTCACTGCAGCCTCGAACTGCTGGACTCATGTGATTCACCTACCTCAGCCTCCCAAAGTGCTGGGATTCCAAGCGTGAGCCACTGTGCCTCATCTCATTAACTTTTATAACACAACACTGTCACAGTATTAGAGTGGTGTAAAGAAAGTAAGTAATTTTATCAGGGGACAAATAAACCTATGTCTAAAACTCCACTCTGCTTAGTAGTTTTATGCCCTGACCACAGTACTGAGCTAATCCACGCTTCATCTTTCTCACCTGTAGTTGTCTAAGGACTCATTCAGTGCTAATATTCTGTGACTCTGTACTGGGAAAAATCAGTGATAACCAACCAATAATTTTGGCATGCAAGTTTTGGGAAACATTTTGCTTTCATTACATTTCCTCCCAGGTCCATAAAACAGGGAAGCTGTTCGATTACAGAGCAGTGTATCTCCTTTTATTGAAAGCTATGAGTGGTCTGAGGGTGGAGTTGGGAATGACGGCTTAAATTATTCATTGTGACAGAAATAATTATCTTCATACATGAAACAGAAGCCTAAATGCCTTTTAGGAAGTCAACTTGAGAAATGTTCCCCAGTGATAAAGAAAGTAATAAGATGGGGGCCAGGCGCTATTCACAAGCTTTGATTTTTCAACACTTGCAAAGTGCCCTGTGCTGACAAATGTCTGATTAACAAAATTAAGAAGAGATTTGGCTGCAGCCTTAATCCCTCTCCTGGGCCTTTCCGTTTCTGGATTTCTAGGTTGATTATTTTTTTGGGTCAGCCTGTTCTCCCTGTGTCTCATTCTTTATCATTTGTGGTTGAGTCAATATGAAGGTTTTCTGCCACGAGGGGCCTAGGGCAGAATAGCTGTCTCTTGTGAGGGCAGAACCCTCACAAGAGGTTCTGCATCACCAACAATTACAGCCCATTATGTCTCAGAAAGGCTGCTGATACCTTGTCACCTTTCCCTTCAAAAGTTCATGTGTTTCTTCAAAAGAGAAATATAAGCTATTGTATGAAAAAAGTGGCAAGAATGTTTTCATTCAAACCTGGATATGACTTGTGTAGACCCTAGGGGTCTTTTTGTTATTGTTTGAGTTCACTGGTATTTATTTTGGAGGTTGAGGCTAGGAGGCTGGATGGAGATATCACAGGGAACAATCTGTCTGTATGTACACAAAGGCATGGTTATAATATTGAAACTCTAGAGATAGGTGCGATTATTAGTGTTATTATTGCTGTTATTTCATATTTGAGGAAGATGAAACTCAGATTCTGATGACTTTCCCTAAAAGTCAGAGAGCTAATAGAGTTAAAATTTAAACATGGGTTTTCCAACTCAAAAATGTCAACCACTGATTGGAGCATTTGCTAAGAATTGAACTGGTCTATAAAGTATAAACATTGGATTGTAAATGACTTGGCTAGTAAGTTTGACCAGCAATGAATCATACAAACCATTATTATCAAGGTTGGGTAAAGACTTAATAACATTTTAAGGCTAAATAATATATTATTAAAATGTTATTACGTATTATATAAGGTGACTATATATAATTAAATACTATATATTACATATGTGTTTTAATTATTTCTTTCCAGTTAATCCAGTTGAACAAAAATACATTTACCTTTCTGAGCTGGTGGGAAAACATCTGGCATAGCTCCAAATGATATTTTGGCTTTGACAGGTTCTAAAAGAAAAAAGGGTAAAACAGTGAACAATTACATACATTATTCGAATCATCTCCTTTAAAAAAAATCTTTATAACAAAGCAAGATGAAAACATAAAAAAATAAACTATTAGAGATTTGGAGACATTAAATAGAAGTAAAGACAAAGCAAAAATGGTTGCTGTCCTTGCTTTCAGCTTAACATTTTAAAAGATATGTATATTAATACTCAGTCCCCCCCAAAAAGGAAAAATCAGACAGGACCTGCGTGTGTGGGCTGCTGGAGGCATGAGAGGTTCTCTTGAGGGAGCCTGTGCACAATGTTACATTTATCTTTCTGACTCTGCAGTGCAGACCCTGGCACCTTCTCACCATCCTGGGCTTTGATTTTTCCACTACAAAGTGAAGAGTTGAACTAAAGTCTTGCTCAGGTTCCTAGAGCTTAATGTTCTACAGCAGGGGCGTCCATACTTTTGGCCTCCCTGGGCCACAGTGGAAGAAGAAGAATCGTCTTGGGTCACACATAAAATACACTGACGCTAACGATGGCTGATGAACTAAAAACCAAAACCACCAAAAAAATCTCAGAACGTTTTAAGAACGTTTAGGAATTTGAATTGAGCTGCATTCAAAGCTGTCCTGCTACAGAGTGGTGAGAAGAAAGTAAGTAATTTTATCAGGAGACAAACAAACCTATGTCTAAAACTCCGCTCTGTTGAGTCGCGTTTTGCCCTGACCACAGTACTGAGTTAATCCAAGCTTCGTCTTTCTCACCTGTAGCTGTAGATGCACGGCACACGTCCTGCAGGCTGCGGATTAGACAAGACGAGTTGTTCTAGAGCTCTACCGTTTTGTAATCGAATAAAATAAATTTTATGACAGCCTGAAAGTGAAAATTAACGACAAAAAAAATCAATTGTTTCCAAATCTCCAACAGACAAAAAGAATAAAAACAATAGCCACAGTTCACTGCATGCCAGGCCCAGGTCTGACAGCTTATATCTTTTAAGACAGAGGTCTCCAACCTTTTTGGCACCAGAGGCAGTTTCATGAAAGATAATATTTCCACGGATCGGGGTGGGGGAATGGTTTCCGGATGAAACTGATGCACCTCAGATCACCAGGCGATAGATTCTCAGGAGGAGCGTGCAAATGGAAGGTGTTAGAGGAGACCTGAAGAAAAGGATAACAAAAACAGCTTAAAAGAAAGTGGTTGGTTAAAGCATCAGGAGACCTATTTTAATTATGGCAAATTAATTAATTTGCCTTGTACTGAATCCACATCTCATAAGATCTCTCACCTCAATTCCTTGGTTTAGTAGTAATAATGAGAATAACAAAAGCAACAACAGTTATAGCAGCTGACCTTCATTGAGCACTAACTGTACGCAGCGATATGCAAGGAACTGTTAAACATTTATCTCGGCGGGGCGCGGTTGCTCACTCCTTTAATCCCAGCACTTTGGCAGACTGAAGCAGGTGGATCCTCTGAGGACAGGAGTTCAAGACCAGCCTGCCCAACATGGTGAAACCCTGTCATTACCAAAAATACAAAAAATTAGTCAGGCATGGTGCCACACACCTGTACTTTTAGCTACTCAGGAGGCTGAGGCAGGAGGATCACTTGAACCTGGGATGTGGAGGTTTCAGTGAGCCAAGATTGCACCACTTTACTCCAGCGTGGGTGACAGAGCGAGACCCTATCTTGAACACCACAACAACAAATAAACAAAGAAAACACTGATCTCATTGACACCTTGCAAAACACTAGCAAAGATACTTTGCTTCCTGTTTTGCCGATAAATAAGTTGCAGTTTGAAGAGTTTAAATCATTTCCTCCAGGTGACACACGGTAAGTGGTAGGGCCACGAACCGATGAGGGCTCGGTTGGATTCTGAAGCCATGTGTTCCTCTCTCTCTCTCCCCACTGCCTCGGATCCCATTTTAATGCTCTCATTCTGCACTGGCACCATCAGTGGCAGCTGGCTACTGTCTAGAGCGTTCAATGAACAGAAACATCCTGTTGCCAAACCGTGTCAGAAAAATGAGAGCTAGAAAAAAGATGCAAATGAAAACAGCAACTATCATAAACTGACTTTGTAGCATGGATCTCAGCCGGAGCTGGAATATAAGAATCCCCATGGACCTTGATTAACACAGAAGCAAAAGTGAAAGTGCACATGGCTGAGACTCTCCCCAGAAGGCAGACATTATCTATTTATCTTCTAAGTGAATACCCAACTGTCCCAGCACTACTTGTTCAAAAATCGATTCTTGCATCTTCATCCAAAATAAATTGACCATAAATATAAGGGATTATTTCTGGACTTTCCATATTGTCTACATGTGTGTCCTTATGCCAAAACAATACCGATTACTGTAGTTTGTTGTAAGTTTTAACATTGTGAAGTGTGTATGTCTTCTTGGGTATAATTCAGAAAAGCTTCTCTAGAATTCTTGTTTTTTAAAAAATATATGTTTTATTGCATTTTAGGTTTGGGGGTACATGTGAAGAACATGCAGGATTGTTGCATAGGTACACATGTGGCAATGTGGTTTGCTGCCTTCCTCCCCATCACCTGTATCTGGCATTTCTCCCCATGTTATCCCTCCTCAACTCCCCATCCCCCACTGTCCCTCCCCTAATTCCCCACAACAGACCCCAGTGTGTGATGCTCCCCTCCCTGTGTCCATGTGTTCTCATTGTTCAACACCCACCTATGAGTGAGAACATGAGGTGTTTGATTTTCTGTTCTTATGCATAGCCCAGGGGTGAGAACCACGGGGCCCAGAAGACCCGTGGCATTGTTTGTTTCTGGAAGTGACTCTAGACTCATGAAGGACCTGAGCTTTCCAATGTATCTCTAATGCTGCTGCTTCAGTAACCAGGACAATAACAGCATTTAACTTCAAAGAAGGGGCTTTCTTTAGGCAACAATCCTCTATTTACCACTGCTAGTGTCAAAGCTTCCATTAAAACATAAAGCTTTTCAATATGTAGGCCATAAGGTCTTAACCTGGAGTAAGAGGCTTATTGCAAACAACAATATTTGCTTGTATGTGCAATTTCTGGGAGAGGATCTAAAAGTTTTTATAAGATTCTCGAAGGGGTTCATGATCCAAATTAAGAAGCCAAATCCCCTGGATAAATCTGCTGTTTGTAAACCCTATTAGAAGAATTCAAATCCTAACCCAGGTGATGGTGGACACTTCCAAGTGACTTGTAGATGACTGTTTCTTTGGCTTCTTCATAAGGGAGGCATTGCACCTTTTGGGGAGAAGTAAACACTGACTGCCAATGACGCCGAACACCAGGGGTTCAGTCTTGGGCCTGTTTCTCGCTGCACAGAAAGGCAATCAATGAGATGAATATTGCCAGGAAAGAAAGGCTTTATTTGGGTGACATCACTAAGGCGACAGGAGATAAGTGTCAAATCCATCTTCCCAACCCACCAAAGCCAGGGTTGATCTAGCAAGGAAAGAATGTAGCTATGCTCGGGAAAACCCGGAATGAGGGAGGATAAGGAAGAGGAGCTGGCCAGCAGGAAGCAGGTGGTCGGTTAGGCAGTCATGGCGGTTGAGGGATCTGGCCACTCACTGTCTGGATGTAGTTATTTGGTAACTTTCAGTTCCTTGACACTAACTGGGAGGCCTGAAGGAACCCACATAAGGGCTAGGCATGGTGGCTCCCTCCTGTAATCCCAGCACTTTGGGAGGCTGAGGTGGGCAGATGACCTGAGGTCAGGAGTTCGAGACCAGCCTGGACAACATAGTGAAACTTGTCTCTACTAAAAAAACAATTAGTCTGGTGTGGTGGCACACACTTGTAACCCGAGCTACTTGGGAGGCTGAGGCAGGGGGATCACTTGAACCTGAGAGGTGGAGGTTGCAGTGAGCCGAGATGGTACCCCTGCACTCCAGCCTGAGTGACAGAGTGAGACTCCATTTAAGTCCAAGGGGGTCAATTTCTGTGTTTATTCAAAAAAACCCACAAACATCAGTTCTATGGGGAAATGGGTCTGGCATCACCAAAAACCCTGAGAAACTGCACCGTGTGTACCTGTATTCTGATCATCTGGAAGAAGACAGAACTCTGGAAGTTTCTTCCCATTCCAAAGTTCTATGTCCAGCAGTGACCCTAGAGATTTTCAGGAAAGGAAATGGCATGTGTAATTGGCATATTTTCCAACGAAAACCTTATATCTGCCATCCTTGCCACCCATAGTGAACCATCCACTCTCCCAGATGCTTCCAGATTTCCTAATTTATGAAATCCTTCTAACACTGCATTTATGTGATGCTGGGTAGTAATTTTAACTGCATACAACCCAGTCAAATGCTGTTACCGTATGAGGATAATCTCCTAGATGTTTGAAACCTTTGTAAACTGTGGGTTCAATCTTTCTTCCCAGCTTTTCTCACGTCCCTTCTTGCAAAGACTCTTCTCTTAGCAACTCCTGTGTTCTCATAAATATTACAGAAACATTCTTGGTACTGTCATTTGACAAAGAAACATAAATATTTAGATACTGTGCAGAAGTGCCTGAGTGGAAGTATAGACAAATTATGAGGTTTGGGATGTCATCATTTCTTCATCTTCTAGGAATGAAAAAGAAACAAAATGACTCCATGGTAGACAGTGTTAAGTGGAAAAGGATATTTAGGCAGGATTCTTCAGCAGATTGCATGCTGCCAACCTTGACTTTTTGGATTGCTGAGAAAACAGTCGAATAGAGAAATCATAGATTTCAATGGTGAGGGGGGAAAGAATGCAAAAATTGTTATATGTCCAGCACACTGTATGAGATCTGGATTTCTCCTGTGTTTCCTGGGGCCAGGACCCAACTGTCTCTTCCAAACTCATGAACTCTTAAAGCAACCATGTATTAATGAGGCCAGTATGAGGTGGGAGTAGGCACTTCATCTTCATCTCATCAAATAAGCAACACATCATTGACTCCATAAGATCTGCAGCTTGATTGAAGCTTCTATGGCAGTGACCTAGATATTCTGGTTCATAAAAATACCAAATCCTTTAATGAAACACACAGAATTAAGCTAATATGATTTATGTCACCCGTCACCCAGGGGGCTGATGCTTCGTAGTGATCTTGATTAAAGGGAGATTATGAAATAGATGCAACCTCCCTCATTTGCATTTAGTTCAAAGAAAATGGCCCAAATGGAACTAAATAGGCATTTAAGTATAAGGAGAATATTTTTTTTTTTAAATTAAGCATGAAAATGAAACAACGTGCCAATAATTCGCACAACATTATTTTAGGACTAGAAAGTGAATTAGGCATGAAAAAAGTTCCAAACTGATTATGTTAATTATGTTTCATCTGAACAAGGAAATTTAATAATCTCCATCCCCCAATACCTCAATCTTAAACTTGGTACTTTAAGCTATTTCCATCTTAGAGTGTTGAGTGGTGCATGTTTTGAACGTATGTGGTTTCTTTTTTGGTTTAAAGGAAGAAAAAAGTGAGAAACTAGTATGTAGTATTCTATGACTTTTATTTCATTATCCTCATTTTACAGGTAAAAAAAAAAAAATGGAGCTCAGTGGGTCCAATCTTAACAGTAGGAAGAAGTAAGGCAGAAGTGTAAATCCACGCCTGTCTGTTTTCAAAGCTCATTCTTTTCTACCTCACCATGTTGTCTTCTCTTCTTTCCTATGTATCTGGAGTAAAGGCTATTTTGCATAACTAATATATGTATCAAATCCAGAAATGGTACCTGTAACAGAGAACACACATCTAATACTGCATACATTACTTCCTTGGACATAATGGACTTACTAATATCCCTTTCTGTAAAACAGTAGCGTCTGCTTCCCTTGGACTGCACTAGGCATTGTTTTCATGTGATTACATAATTTCATATGACCAATGAGAGCCAGTATTGGTGAGTATATGAAAATTACAATGGGCTGGGTGTGGTGGCTCATTCCTGTAATCCCAGCACTTTGGAAGGCCGAAGCAGGAGGATCACTTGAGCTCAGGAGTTTGAGACCAGCCTGGGAAACATAATGAGATCTTGACTCT
This sequence comes from Cebus imitator, assembly GCF_001604975.1. NCBI lineage: Eukaryota > Metazoa > Chordata > Mammalia > Primates > Cebidae > Cebus > Cebus imitator. The sequence goes on from NW_016107335.1 coordinate 11,632,837, forward strand.
ACAATAAAATCCCAAAATTTAGCCAGGGTGTGGCAGGCAGGCACCTGTAGTCCCAGCTACTCAGAAGGCTGAGGCAGAAGGACGGCTTAAGACCAGGAGGTCAAGGCTGCAGTGAGCCTGACCACAGCACTGCATTCCAACAACAAAGTGAGATCCTGTCTCAAAAAAAAAAAAAAAAGAAAAAAAGAAAAAAACAACAGTACAGTAGGTGACAATTGCCCAGCTGGTGGTCAGAAACTGACAGGTATCTGCATTTATTTACCTAACCACATTTAAGATATGTGCAAAACAGCCAAGGTAAGATCTCAGAAATGATAAGAGAAAATGCTAAGAAAATAGTGGTGCAAAACTCAAACAGATAACTATATCAAAATGAGATGCTGTGGTGAGGAAGAGGAACCAACGCTGTCAAAGGAGAAGAAGAATGACTGGCTGTAAGAACAAATCAGAATAAGGTTGCAGGTGCAACTAGTCAGCCAACTACAGTCACAGTGGAACAGCAAATCGTAAGAAATAAAACTGACTTGCTATGAAGTTAGGTATTATTCTCATACTATGCATACCTCTTATTCCAGCTGCTACACATTTTTCCTGTTCAAAGAAATTACAGTTTCCTTAAAATAAATGTAATGCTTTTCATACAAGATATTTGTCACAATCATCTTGTATCTTCCCAACCTCTATTTATTTACAAACATTTATATATGTCCTTTCGACAGCTTAGTAATTGGACTTGTTAAAGTATTTTATCTAAGAAAGATAATATTACTAATTGTGTGTGTAATGAATAAATATACAAAGCAATATTACATGAATGATAATTAAGCTCTGCTGTAATGAGGCATGTGGTGATGAACTCTGCTAGTAATGTAATGAATTCATTCTCAAAGCACAATGTTCCTAAGAGCAATTCACAGCTGAGATCTAGATGGTTCAGTGCAGCATCCCTGGAGTCAGGACTGGTGTTTGGCACAAAGAAGGTGCTTAGTGATTGTTGAATGAATGAAGAAATAAGAAAAAAAAGAAGAGAAGTGACAAAGTCTAACATTGTAACCTATAATTTTAGAAGAAAAGAGAACAGGATATTCACAAACCAGCTTCAGTATCAATATGCATTTTTACTATTGGACAGTCAAACAACTGCTAACTTCAAGAGCAGAATAAGCGCTGAGAAAGTTAGAGAAGCCCATTTGGGAGGCGACTGTGCACACACTAATTTCAGTATTAGAAGAAGAACCTCAGTAACTGGTGGGAACTCCTAACCTAGATGCAAAGTATTGCATCTCAACAGTTTGCTTGTAATTCTTACAAGGTTTGCCAAAACTGCAAATGGCTTTACATGAAGTTATATTTTGGTACATATTATTATGTACCAAATAATAATATGGTACATAATTTATGTCTTATAATAACTTTTATTATAAGACATGATTATAAGATATAAAACAATAATATGTACAGTTTATAAATGTAACCAAATTAAAAATCTTTGATAGCAGTGAAATCTGGATCCAATAGTGTAATAGCAGACACTTCAAATGAAAGGCTTTTACCTAGAAAAGAGGAGTTGCTTTTAAATGTCTAATAGCATTCTCAAAAGGCTTCTGAAATTTCAATGAAATTAATGTTAACTGTTATTTTACTACATGCTGACAGAGGCGAATGGATACATATTGTGCTTTATAAACATGATGTGAAAATACAATTGCATATCTCAAAATGTCTCAACAAATAGGAAATGTGTGTTCAATTGCTTGATAATGGCCCTGCAGCCAGGGAAAGGCCTTCTTCAGCTCTTCGCCCTGACTCCACACAGAGACAGTTGGCTTCTTCAGGCCTCCACAAGGCTGCTGGGGAATGGATTCTTCCTATGGAGAGAATTTGGAGGCAAGTGAGGTTCAAGAGTTTTCCTATCGTTCCTAGAAGCAGGAGGAGAATGTTTTATCTCTTGACTTCTAAGCTTTTGTGCCCATCCAGGGACCATTCCATTTCCCAATATTTATTAAGAAGAGGAGGGAGATGAGGTTTCTGTGAGGGCCCAGTGGTGGGATGGTGGCCAGGAGGTAGCAGGAGTGTGCAGATGAAAGAATAAAGACAATTCAGTGTCCATGTTTTATTAATTTATTTTATTTTTAATTTTTTTTGAGACAGAGTCTCTCTCTGTTGCCCAGGCTGGAGTGCAGTAGTGTGATCTCAGCTCACTGCAGTCTCCGCCTCCCAGGCTCAAGTGATTCTCCTGCCTCAGCCTCCTGAGTAGCTGGGATTACAGGTGCCCGCCACCATGCCCGGCTAATTTTTTGTATTTCTAGTAAAGGTGGGGTTTCACCATATTGGCTAGGCTGGTCTCAAACCCCTGACCTCGTGATCCACACACCTCAGCCTCCCAAAGTTCGGGGATTACAGGCATGAGCCACAGCACCTGGTGCACGTTCATGTTTTTCTTCCACACTTAGCTATGGTAATTCTAGAAAAATCCAACACAGATTGTCTCCACTGGACCATGACTTCTGAGCAGCATTTCCAGACAGTGCTGTACACAACCGTCCAATCCCGCTCCATGAGAGGTAGGAACAGCTTTGTTACAAGCAGGCTGAAAGGGATGACGGCCCAGGAAGGCATGGGTGCTCTTCCTGGCTCTCACGTGAAGAGGGCACAACTGCTCTCTGCATCTTAACAAGCCACATGTGTTATGTGGTGTGTGTGCTGGGGGAGGAGAAAGCAGTGTGCATAGATAGAATAAAAAAGGATCGTTCGGGAAAAAGAAACCGTCTACAACTGCCGTGGGCTCAGAGGTAGCGTGGATGGCCAGGCAGTGGAAAAATGTGATATGGGGAACACCTGCTAGTCAGTAAATTCTTTTTTTTTTTTTTTGAGATGGCATCGGCTGGAATGCAGTGGTGCAATCTTGGATCACGCCAACCTCTGCCTCGCGGGTTCAAGCGATTCTCCTGCCTCAACCTCCTGAGTAGCTGGGCGTACAAGTATGCACCACCATGCCTGGATAATTTTTGTATTTTTAGTAGAGATGGAGTTTCACCATGTTGGCCAGAGTAGTCTGGAACTCGTGACCTCAATGAATCCCCTCACCTCAGCCTCCCAAAGTACTGGGATTATAGGATTGAGCCACCATGCCCAGCCAATTTAGTAAATTCTTTCAAGCTTTACAGACCTATCTGGGTTGGGTTTGTGAACATTTTGTTCTTTTTATCAGCAATATATTCACGAGAAAGAGAATTCAGCATTTTTATTTACTCCACTGGTGGCTATTTTAAAGCAAGAGTCTTTCCATCTACTCTAAGGGGAGAAGGATTCCACAAAGGTGTCTTTAAAACATATTGTTCCCCTTATCAAAAGAGCCAGGAAAAGTCCTGCGTCTCCTTCCTAAAGTTGTTCTGGGCTGGCTCAACATGTAAACCTGCCTCCGCAGCAGCAGCTTGTGCATGATGGAGACTTTGATTGACAGAAAGGAGCTGTAAGTGCTAAAGATTAATCAAAATAAGCCTTTTCTGCAGGGAATACTGGTTTGTAATAAAACATTCAGGTTGCCTAGCATTTCGATGATTAGCTGCACAACATGAAAGGGATTTTTTTTTTTTTTGGATTAAAATGAGCAAACCCTACAAAGCACAGAATGTCTAAAAATCTCCATGTGGTAAAAGACACATGCTCAAACCAGTGAGGGACTAAGAGAACATGAGTGTTCTTTTGGACAGAGCTTTAGATGAATTGATTTTTCTCCCTAGTAGTATGACGTTGAGCAAGAGGTGAATACCTCACCTCTCCAAGCCTCATTTTTTTTAAGCAATCAAATAAAAATATTTGAGTCGCCGCTCTCTAAGTGCCTCTCCCACCTTTAAGTTGCTCCTGGTATCTGTGTGGACTGAAGAGCACGGACAAGGCAAACCATTGAGTTTGGTGCCTCTGGAGGCCTTGGTAATCTGCATGTTTCAGGTTACTTCACTGATGAGAAAAGAGAAGGGTGAGGCCAACTTTCCATGTGAATTCCTTATTCCTTCTGTTGGTAAGGACTTCGGATGAGTCCTACACAAGCCAGTTCTGGTAAAGCAGTTATTTAAGTGGCACCAGCTGATGGGCAAGCAGTGCATGAGAGCACGTACTCAGAAACCTATGACAGGGCACTCAGGGCCCCAGGAGCTTGGGGGCCTGTTGTAGGTCACACCTTCCATGTTACTATGGTCCCCTCCTGCCACCCTTAAAAAGAAAGATGAGGGAAGACGCCCAGAGAGCAGAGACAGCCCCAGCTTGAGTTTCCACAGAGCGTTCATTGTGGCAAGCACTCCTGATGGGATTGATTGAGACTCTCAGAGGAAACTGATGAATGGTTCCGTAGAGAGAACAGAATCTAAAGAAACAGTTTTTCTTGCCTTTCCTTGTACCTTGGGAGTGAGGGCTGAATTACCTTTCTGACTTGATTCACTGCCGCTGAGAAACTGGTTAAAGGGCCCTCTGTCTAAATGGTTTATTTGATGTCCTTATAGCTGGAGAAGGACCGTGAGGAGGCAGGTGGTGCTACGGATGCATTTTCATGTCACTGAAGTGCACGAATTTCATTAAGGATGATGTGGCATGGTGTCCATTTGCTGGTAAAGACACGCTGTCTTGTCTGTCAAAGCCTGCAGCATTGTCTGTGGCTGGCCTGTCGGTATTTTATATGTGACATGGAGACCCCCTTTATAATTGTGTTCTTCAAGAAGAAACTCACCCAACCCATAACACTGCGGGAATATTCCCCTCCTGCTCTGAAAAGCAGAGGGCTCATAGCCCTATTTTTTTTTCTTTCTTTTTTTTTTTTTTTTT
>NW_016107335.1:11637670-11672646 GCF_001604975.1 Cebus imitator
TGCTCTGACGCCAGGCGCCAGGCTGGAGTGCAGTGGCATGATCTTGGCCCACTGCAACCTCCACCTCCCAGGTTCAAACAATTGTCTTGCCTCAGCTTCCCAAGTAGCTGGGAATACAGATGTGTGCCACCACGGCCAGCTACTTTATTTTTATATTTTACTAGAGACGGGGTTTCACTATGTTGGCCAGGATGGTCTCATTCACTTGACCTCGTGATCTACCCACTTCAGCCTCCCAAAGTGTTGAGATTACAGGCATGAGCCACCGCGCCCGGCCATAGCCCTATTTTTTAGTGGATCATAGCTTAGGCCGGCATTACCTGTTACAGTGTGGGAGGCAAACTGCCTGCATCCTGGACGCTCTTTCTGGCTGCACAGCAGGTGTCAGAGGCAGCACCCAAGGCTCACATTCATTGGAATCGGCATGAGCAGAAAGCAGGATCTGGAGTAGAAAAATCTGGTTTCCACCCGAGCTCTGCTATCGGGAAACCACGTCCTCTTCTCCCGTTCAGACTTGGTTTCCACATCCAGGGATGATGATAATTATTATGCAGGTAACAGATTTTCTAGGAAGATTAAAAGAGAAATGATATCTGGAAACCCTGTATAAACTGAAAACATGCAGTTAAAAGCTTTTATTATTATTTTATTTCTGTGATCCTCATTTAGCACTCTGATGGTTAATGAGGTACTGTACTAATTGTGTTATTTATTAACTTTGTTTGTATTTTATGCGACTTTGACATCTCCGGGCCTTGTGAACCTGCGAAGGAATGGCCCCCTGAGGCTAGCTAATTTCTAGAGATAGAAGGGCTTACAGGTGAGTGCGCCCATGACCTGCAAACCAACCATCCTGTCCATGCTGCACCCTCCTCCTTTTATCTGGCTCCTGCAGTCTGGGATACTATTCTCCTGCCCTCAATCACCCCAGAGCCAGGCATCTGACAAGAGGGGACACCCCAATACCCTCGAGCCTGCAGAAATGACTTAAACTACCCAACCCCAGGTCTGCTCCTCTCCCTCACCTTGCCTCCTGTGATACCCAGGAAAGGCTTTCGCCCCTGTCTTCCCTTCTTCCCCCTGGCTCCTGGCCAGGCCTGCTGCCTCCCCACATGGCCCTGTGTGGTGCGCCCTGCCCCTGTTTCCAGGAGTTGTATGGGAGTTTAAACGCTTCCCATCTTAACAATCATTTCTATGGCTGTGCACGTCTTATCATACCTGATTAAAACAAATCCCAGGTGTGTGTATGTGATTTTTTAGAGACAGAATTTTGCTCTGTTGCCCAGGCTGGAGTTCACTGATGTCACCGCGGCTCACTGCAGCCTCCATCACCTGGGCTCAAGTAACCCTCCCGCCTCAGCCTTCCAAGTAGCTAAGACCATAGGCACACACCCCCATGTCTGGCTTTTTAAAAATTTCTTGTAGATATGGGGTCTCCCTACATTGCCCAGGCTGATCTGCAACTCCTGGGCTCAAGCGATCCTCCCACCTCAGCCTCCCAAAGTGCTGGGATTATAGGCATGAGCAACCATACCTTGCCCCAGGTAAAATTTTAAGTCAGGTGCCCATATGAATACAGTATTTCTGGAATGGACAGATCCATGGAACATAACAGGCAATGGCCTGTGTGTTTGACAAGACTGTGTGATCTCTAGGTGGCAGGACTGGAGGGGGTTCAGTGGGGTGTACTAGACAGCAGCCCCTGGGATTGCCAGTAGGTGCCAGGGCCTGAGCTCCACCTCAGGGCACACAGGGCAGCTCCGGTGGGTGTGATTTCTTTAATCTCCACCACCTGCTCCTGCCATGCCACAAGAGGTTACTGCTCAGCCGGACTGAGAACTATTGGTGTGAATCGCCTGCAAAGCTTTCTCCAGCTTTAAAATATTATTATACTAAATAAACCCTAGAGACCATTTTGTGGGCCAAAGATAGTTGAGGTAGATAAATTAGATACAGAAAGATCCAAAATATTAGATCACATAGACTACTCCCTCTTGATATAAAAAAAAAAAAAAAATACTGGCCGGGCGCGGTGGCTCAAGCCTGTAATCCCAGCACTTTGGAAGGCCGAGGCGGGTGGATCACGAGGTCAAGAGATCGAGACCATCCTGATCAACATGGTGAAACCCCGTCTCTACGAAAAAAATACAAAAAAAAAATTAGCTGGGCATGGTGGCACGTGCCTGTAATCCCAGCTACTAAGGAGGCTGAGGCAGGAGAATTGCCTGAACCTAGGAGGTGGAGGTTGCGGTGAGCCGAGATCGCGCCATTGCACTCCAGCCTGGGTAACAAGAGCGAAACTCCGTCTCAAAAAAAAAAAAAAAAAAAATACATTTACTGTCTTTTAAAATGAAGTGGAAGGTGGGCAAGGCTTTCCCCCACATTTGAGCTGAATAGAAAACTGTTGTGCCCATTAAGTAAGGATGGTGACCCATGATCATATGGCCTTTTGGGTTTTCCTTTTGGCCCTGAGCTGTTTGATGGAAGGAACAGCTTTGTGATGTATAATTCAGTGTCTTGTATCTGGCCCTGGAGGCTACTGAGATAGTTTACATAATGATGATACTCATGAGGGAAGAATTAATTGCATCTTCCTCACCAGTTGCTGAATGCTACAGTATCACTGGAAAGACCAGAATTCCCCTTAGGAAACCCAATTTCAAGTTAATATACAGTAATGCTGTACATGGCTTTATTAATCTAGAGCCAGAGCAGATGAGGAGGTAGGAACTGGCTGTCTGCAGACTGGAGATGTTGGCTTTTGCTTGGCCAGTCCACAGGCCAGCTGTGTGATTGGGGTCACCTCCCTAACCTCTCTGTTCTTTAAGTTCCTTCCCTAAATATGGAGCTGAAATAATCACATATATCTCTTGGGCACACATAATAAAAACAAATGAGATAATGTCTTTAGAGGGATTTGAGTTTCTTGAAGAGAATTACTGTAACATACACAGACACTCGTGTGTGTGTGTGTCTATTCATGTTATCAGTGTGACAAAGGCAGAAACTATAACACCTCCCAAAATGTAATTCTACTCCACTCATTTTCCTTAACATTAAAGCCATTTCTCCTCCACAGAGCTGCTGTGAAAGTTAGTACTAATGCTCCCAATAGATTGCATTTGGAAAAGGACGTTGTGTGTCGTGCAGCTAGAACGCCACGTGTCCTATGGGAATGACTGCGTGTTGAGCTCAGGAAAGACCTCAGACATGTTTTCCAATGGTCTCCATCAAATCTCTGTTGTGTATTCTTTTCACTGCTAATCGCAGTGGTGTTTAATTGTTAAAGCCATGTGTGTTTCAAGGGAAATTGAATCCATATGTTTCTGATTCATTCGCACTGAGCTCATCAAATTGTTGTTTTGTAAGAGCTATTTGCTGTCCAGGAAGAATTCCCCAGCGCCCCTCCCTACACCATGCTATGCTTTCTAATATCTTTAAAACAGGATGCTGTGCTCCACCCAGAAAAACCCTCTATCAATACCATACTACTGCAATCACCTCCTCCTCCTCTGTAACGTTTTAAATGATAAAAGTAAGCCTCTTTTCATGGGTGCAGGACATGACGATATCTTACAGAAAGGCCGCCTAAGTATATCCTATGAAAACTGCAGAGTGAAAACTGAGTTAAACAAAGTTAAGAAAGTCTCTTCATTGATATTTCAAGACTTCAAATTTTAAAAAGTGAAGGGGCCGGGTGTGATGGCTCATGCCTGTAATCCCAGCACTTTGGGAGGCTGAGGCGACCTGATCACTTGAGGTCAGGAGTTCGAGACCAGCCTAGCCAACATGGTGAAACCCCGTCTCTACTAAACATACAAAAACAATTAACCAGGTGTGGTGGCACGCACCTGTAATCCCAGCTACTCAGGAGAAGCAGAGTTTGCAGTGAGCCAAGATTGTGCCACTGCATTCCAGCCTGGGCAACAGAGCAAGACTCTGTCTCAAAAACAAAGAAAAAAAGCGAAGATTAAGTTGCCTAGATTCATTCATTCAACAAATATTTAGAGAGTACCTACTGTGTACTAAGATAAACCTTTATATACTAGAAATATCACCATGAAAAGATAACCTGTCCTCATGAAGCATACATGCCAGAACACATTTTCCAAGCATATTTTGATCATGGAAATAAGCATTCTAAAAAAATTACTCCTTAGGGAGCACTAGTTTATAGGGGAAGAAAATTTTAGCTCGACTATCCTGAGTTCCCTTGAGCATGCGCTTAGATGGAAAATAGGTTGCCAATCTGCAATTCTTTGTCTTAAGATATATTCTGGAAGGAGAGCCAGAAAATTAACAATTAAGCGAGAGGTATTTGTGGTCAGGCTATGGTATGATACATGCTATAAAGCAACTAAGGCGAGGTTGCAGTGTGTGGAATGAGGGCTTATTTTTCCTTCAGCCAAGGAAGTGACATTGGAGCAGAGATAATTGAATGAGAGAGAGGAGCTCACAGGAAGATCTGGGGAAAGAGATGACATGAATGTCATTCCATTGGCAAAGTTGTTTTTGTAGTGAAATCACAGTTAAAGTTAATGCTGTACTTCAAAAGGATGAACGACGGGTAGCAGAGAGACTGGAAAGTATCTGAGGCTGGGATCAGCTCCGAGGCAAGGAAGTGACCGTTTTAACTTGCACTAGCAGAGACCACGGGTCAGGTGGGAGGGAGATGCCTGCAGAGGGGCAGCCTGCTGGGAGAAACAGGCTCACAATTCAATCAGAGGCCATTCTCTCCATCACTCTTCATTAAAGGTTTTTCTGGTTTCTAATGGAGAAATTAAGACAGTATTAGTGCTGGCCGGGCGTGGTGGCTCATGCCTGTAATCCCAACATTTTGGGAGGCCGAGGTGGGCGGATCACCTGAGCTCAGGGGTTTGGGACCAGCCTGAGACCTGAGAAACCCCATCTCTACTAAAAATACAAAAAAAAAAAAAAAAAATTAGCCAGGTGTGGTGGCACATGCCTGTAATCCCAGCTACTCAGGAGGCTGAGGCAGGAGAATCACTTGAGCCCAGAGGTTGCAGTGAGCCGAGATCATGCCATTGCACTCCAGCTTGGGCAACAAGAGCAAAAGCTTCATCTCAAAATAAATAAATAAATAAATAAATAAAAGACAATGTTCATGCTAGTAAGATCTTTGCAGGTGTGTTTATACATACAGTATTGTAGACATCTCCCCCCCGCCGCCCGCCGCAGAATCTTCCCCAGTCTGGAACTGCCTCTTCCCTAGGTGGCCTTGTTTTGTCTCTGTCAGACGCAGACTGTCCAGTCAGGGTGCACTGTTCCCTTGGTTCCAGCGACTGGCTCAAGGAAAGAAAGGCGAGGTCCGAGCTGGACCAACCAGAGCTACTCAGGAAGCTGTTTCTCTCTCCCTTGGCTAAAGGCAAGGACCAAGTAACCCAGAATGGTTGGTGTCAATCTCTGCAGGAACCAGAGGATAATTTAAGCTCTGGAATCCGGCCTTGCTTAATGCTAAGACTGCTTCTGCACTTTGTAGTTATCAACACCAATAAATTCCCTTTTTTGACTTAAACAAATTGATGCCTTTTTCCTGTGATTCCAGCCGGAAGAGCCCTGACAGAGTGTCATTTAATTTGGTTATTTGTTGTGCGCCTATAATTCATGTCATAGGGTAAGCACGTTCTGTTTTCTGTTTCCTTTATGCAGTTTCAGGTAGGAGGCTCCTTTCGGTGTTGTTAAGGTTAGGTACCTATGGCAAGATGGAGTCGGGAGTGCAGAGGGACAGGTGAAGTAGCACTCCTTACAGAATGTTGCCCAAATGCAACCAGTTCCCATGCGAAAATGCCCTGTTGTGTATCCTAAGGATATGGGTTGCCTCTGTGTCCCCAACAAGTCTCATGTCAAATTGTAATCCCCAGAGTTGGAAGTGGAGCCTGGTGGGAGGTGACTGGATTATGAGGGTGAAAGTTCTTGTGAATGGTTTGGCACCACCCCGCACCTTTGGTTCTGTCCACTGACAGCTGGGACCCAAAGCAAAACATACACATACTCCCCCAAGAAGCTCACAGTCGACAGAAAAAAAAGGAAAAGACAAGTCGGCCATTAGGAGTGAGGTGTGTGAGAACTTCTGTTCCACAGACATGCCCCCCATCGGGAAGAGGCCACAAAAGACACCTTACCCAGGGAAGGTAGGGGTCATCAGGAAAGGCTTAACAAAGGTAGGAGCTTACCTTTTGTCATAAATATGCATAAGATTTACCACCTTAACCAGTTTTTTTGTTTTTTTTTTTTTTTTTTGGAGATGGAGTTTCACACTTGTCACCCAGGCTGGAGTGCAATGGCGTGAACTCAGCTCACGGCAACCTACACCTCCTCGGTTCGAGTGATTCTCCTGCCATAGCCTCCCGAGTAGCTGGGATTACAGGCACATGCTACCACACCCAGCTAATTTTTGTATTTTCAGTAGAGACAGGGTTTCCCCATGTTGGCCAGGCTGGTCTCAAACTCCTGACCTCAGGTGATTCACCTATCTCGGCCTCCCAAAGTGCTGGGATTACAGGCATGAGCCACCACGCCTGGCCCTGTCATTTCTAAGTACACACTTCAGTGGCATTAAGTACATTCACATTGTTGTGCAACCATCACCACCACCCATCTGCATAACTCTATTCATTGGCCTAGTCTGGTACTCTATAGCCATAAAGGATGACTCCTCATCCCCCTGTTCTCCAGCCTTGGTAACCACCATTCTACTTTCTGACTGCTGTAGGTACCTCATAAAGTGGAATCATATAGTATGTGTCTTTTTGTGACTGGCCTATGTCACTTAGTGGCAAGTCTTCAAGGTGCTGCCATGTTGTAGCCTATGTCAGAACTTCCTTCTTAAGCTGAATAATATTCCGTTCTATAGACACACCACATTTTGTGGATCCATTTATCTGCTATGAGACGTGAGGGTACACACAGTGCATCAAGAAATAGCAACAGGCATTGTGCTAGACACCTACCTGGGACTCAAAGGAAAACATACACTTACTCCCTCAAGAAGCTGACAATCAAAAGAGACAGATTCTGTTCACGTGGGGCTGATTTTTGAATTGATCCTTAAAGGACAAGGAAATTTCCACAAGTATTATAAGGTGAAGAAGGGCATTCTAGGGAAGTGTGATCAATGGTAGCACTTTTCAGGAGCTTCGGGTGGTCCACTCTGCTTGGAGAATTTTGATCCTTTAAGATGAAGTCAGAGACACAGGCAGGTCCTGGTTCATAAACAGAACTTTGGAATTTATGCAACAGCCCATGTTGGGAAACATAGAAATATTTAAGAGGGTGGAATTCACATGTCATTGTACAACAAGTCTTAGGACCTAGGCACTGTAAGAGGGTGATAAGAAAGCAAATTGGCTGGGCGCAGTGGCTCACACCTGTAATCCCAACACTTTGGGAGGCTGAGGCAGGTGAATCACAGGGTCAGGAGATCGAGACCATTCTGGCTAACACAATGAAACCCTATCTCTACTAAAAATACAAAAATAAATTAGCCGAGTGTGGTGATGTGCACCCGTAGTCCCAGCTATTCAGAAGACTGAGGCAGGAGAATCGCTTGAACCCGGGAGGTGGAGGTTGCAGTGAGCCAAGATTGTGCTACTGCATTCCAGCCAGGGCAACAGAACAGACTCCATCTCAAAAAGAAAAAAGAGAGAGAGAGAAAGAAAGAAAGCAAATTGATCATTTGTTAACATGGTGTGGTAGAGAGACCCCAGGATGGTCCCCAGCAATCCTCATTAGGTCAAGTCAAGAAAATCACAGCTAGATTCTTTAGATGGTGTCCCTCGTCACAGAATTTTGTTCTTCATTTCTGATGAAGCCTACTCTACTATTATTTATGTTTATCATATTTTGCTACTCTTCTGGGTTTCTTAAAAATCGAGAAGTCACAATCCTGTGGGATCTTTAGTCTACCTTCACCTGTTTCTGGCTTATAATAATATTGGTTAACATTTTCTGAACCTTTTTTCTCATACTATGTGTGGATCTATCCAGTGAGTCAGTTTCCCCAAGGCTTGCATATTCTATTTACTTTAAAACAAATCACAAAACATTTCCTTTGTGCCAGATATCAGACTTTTGCCTATTTTGTTCTTTGACTTTATTTCATTGATGAATATACTTATTCACACTTAGGGAGCTAAAAGTTTTAACCAGGAAAGAGTTAAGCCCCAGACAACAGTTTCCAGATGATGAAAGAGCTATTCCACCCAGAGACACCTACTCTGCACTGAGCCTTAATAATTGATTTAATAGCGGGTGATAGAGATGTGGGTATAAAGAGTGTGAATATGTTTTTGTTGGTTTTTCTACTTCTCTGATGCTCTGCCTGATAACTAGTATGACAAATTACATCGATGCAGCAGTCATGGTCAAAGGAAAAAGAAATGCCTTTTTGACAGCACTGACAATTACCAAATTCCATCATGCAGGGCCTGTTGCAAATAACATAATCACATGAAAATATAAATTTTATCTGTGCACTGTTTGAACTCCAGGATTTCACCCCATCATTAAACACACTTAGCTGAGCCCACTGAGCCATTTGCAATTCTGATAGGACTCAGTGCAGAGCCGCCGCCTGGACCAAACTGGAATCCCAGCCTCCTTCAACTCTGAGTATATTTGCCTGTGAGCAACCTCTGTTCTTTTATCTTGCCAGGAGCTGAGTTAGAACAATCCAGTTCACACAAGTTCATAGTTTACCTGACCTGAGCATACATCTAAAAGGAAATCAATAGAGCAGAAAGCCCTTGTCCAGCAAATAAGAGGAAGGCTGGTGATAAGGTTTGATAAGGTCATGCCTCGACTTGCCTGGCAAATGGAAATAGGCAAGTGTCTGCTTGCAGGGAGCTGCCGTCTCTCTTCTAACCAGATACGTAGCTTCCAGATTAAGTAAGTTTAAAGTTCCCAACTGTGTGTGGAGTCCTTTAAGAAAACGTGATTTTAAAACACTCCAAGTTCTTAAGGCATGCTGTTTTTTTAAACGGGCATCCATGCTTTAAAAGCTTTCTTTTCAAAAATGCTCAGGGTTGATCTGCTTTTCCATAGCTGGTGCTTTCAGTGTAGGATTTGATTTACAAACCCTCATTCACAATCTAAATTTTAAAAATCCACAGAATGCATGTAGTCCCCCATAATGAAATTCACCATCTGCCAGAATGATGATTCACAAAGCAGGGCACTTAGTTACCTGGAAGTTAAAAGAGCCCTTTTTTAATCTCAGCATTATGGACAACACTAAAATCTGCCTGATAGTAGATTTATCTGAATGATAAAAGAGTGATTATGACTAATAGCGAATAATCGTTGCCATTAACAATTATAGTTATTGCTAAATTGGTTTTTATCACTGCCTGCTTCACATTTATATCTAATGTAAAATATGATAAGGTTTGATTTCAAGAGGCAAGTAATAATGATAATAACACAGTAAAAACTTGTCTTGAAGGATCTCATTATACCATAAAGTAGATATCCTGCTGTTCAAATAATAGCCAGCAATATGCATACTAGCTTATAGTACATTAACTTATAGTACACCATTTTCTCTAATCTAAAGATAATCTAATATGACGGTGCAAGCCCTGTCCTCTACTACTGAAATTCCGACGGCATCCTCCTGTTTTCAAAATAATAATTAAAATCACATGTTGGGGGCCTAGCACATATAGCTATGTATACGAGGGAACTTACTGCAACAAATTGTTGTGATAGTCCTTCCCTCCCAAAAAAAGAAGAGAGGAGGGAGAGGAGAGGAGGGAAGGGAGGAAGGAGAGAAAGGAAGAAGAAGGAAGGAGGGAGGGAGGGAGGAAAGGAAGGAAGGAAAAAAGGAAATGAAGGAAGGAAAAATGAAAGGAAAGAAAGAAGATAGGAAGGAAATGAAGGAAGGAAGGAAGGAAGAAAGGAAGGAAGGAAGGAAGGAAGGAAGGAAGGAAGGAGGAAAGGGAGGGAGGGAGGGAGGGACAGAGGGAAAATCCAAATGTTTACCAATACATTACAGGTTGAATAAATGGTAGCATGTTTGTACTTTAGGCTGGAGTATATCTAGTAAAAAGAATGATTTAAAACGAATAAGTTAGAGCTGTATGTTTCTATAGAAAAAGATGCATATTATATTAAGTTAAAAATATTGCATAGTAAGTAGTATACGGTATATCCCATTTTTGTTGAAAATGTAGGAAAAAAATTTTAAAAGAGCAGAGAGGGGAAAGGAAGGGAGAAGAAAGGAAGAGAAGGAGGAAGGAAGAAGTCAAAGGCTGATCTACATGTCTACACGAGCATAGAAAAATACACGGATGTATGTTGAGTAAAAGGTTAACATTCTTCTACAGATAGAATATGAAGAGGGAGAAGAATTAATCAATGATTTATTTATAAACCCCTGTTTGTGTTACTTGTGGTGCAAGTTTTTATTTCTATGATATTTCAAAATTCCAAAGAAGTACAAAAAACTAAAAACATAAACAATAGCTTTTATCTGAGATTCCTTGACTCAAAAGTTTCATTTCCCGAAGTCGAAAAAGAATTACAATGTCACTATTTTATTTTTATGTATATCATTAACAGATAGACATTGAAAAAAAATCAAACAGGCCATTGATTTGGACTATTAGAAAAGAAAAACATTTTCTTTATAGGCAATTGATGTCTATTCATTGAACAACTGGCTTTAACATGGGTGCTTATAGTGCTTAATATTGATATCATTCTTTGCTATTTACAAAGCACTTTCATGAGCACAATTTAATTCAATCTTCGGAGCCAAAAATTCAGGATTATTTTACTTCAAAGAAGTAAGTGCTTACAATCCTACTCCATCCGTTTTCACCACAAAAGTTAAACTTAGATTTACAACAACACTACTGCTTTTACTGAGGACAGCATGAGCTTCTAGTAGAAATACTGTGTCAAGAATGCATTTATGAAACAGACAAAACCAAAACAAATGATATAGTCACTAAATGACAAAAGAAATTGTAGCAAAAAGTTCAAACTTGGTGTAAGTAACTTACCAAAATAATTTTTCTTTTTAGTGGAGCTGCTATCTTTATAAATGATGTTATTTAAAGTCATGGCCTCAAACATTGCCAATTGACTGGGTATATGAAACTATTCACTATTCTTAACAGAGTTTAATACAAATGACATTTCTGGATTCTGGAGTACAGAGTTAATAGATTGCTCTAGGTATTGTAGCTTGCTTTTCCATTTAGGGTGGATTCTTTCAGAAAATAACAAAAACGTTTTAGGTAGAAAAATGGCAATGGAAGAGTTGTTGCTAGAATAGGAAATAATTCATTCTGGTTCTTATATTTTGGGGAAAGAGAAAAGTGTATTGTAATGCTTTCTAGATACGTAACTTCTGTTTTTGGTGATCTTCTCTCATCATTGCAATGACTGAAATGGGTAGATGGCGTCATTAGGAAATTGTAATGCGGCCGGGCGTGGTGGCTCACACCTGTAATCCTAGTATTTTGGGAGCCTGAAGCAGGCAGGTCACTCGAGGTCAGGAGTTCAAGACCAGCCTGGCCAACATGGTGATACCCCGTCTCCACTAAGAATACAAAAGTTAACTGGGCATGGTGGTGGGCACCTGTAATTCCAGCTACTTTGGAGGCTGAGACACAAGAATTGCTAAACCTGGGAGGAAGAGATTGCAGTGAGACAAGATCATGCCACTATACTCCAGCCTGGGAGACAGAGCGAGACTCTGTCTCAAAAGAAAAAGAAAGTTGTAATGTACATTTTGTTGCAGGTGGAAGAGAGGCAGGAGGAATATTGGAGACCAGTTATTGGAAGGTGATGCTAGGGCTATAATCTCAGAGTCACACTTCCCTGTGCTGCCCTCGTTAAAACACTCAGACAAATGTACTGTAATTATTTGTTTCATTCTTTTTTGCCACTAGACTGAAAAGCTTAATATGAGTCTCATTCACGGCTTTATTTCCAGCACCTGGTGTAGCGACTGGCCCAGAATGGGTCCTCCAGAAACATCTATTGAATAAATGAACAAATTGAATCACTATGTAGTGGCTGGAAATACCTTTCCAGTCACCTAGGTTGACCTTCTGGCGTCACACGGAGAGAACCATGGGCTAGAGAGACGACTGGCTGGTAGAACACAGGTATCCATCTACTCAACCAGGTCTCGTCAAGGTTCACTGATACTTTTGTCCACAATATCTTTGTTTTCTCAATTATATGTCTCTGAGTGAAAATGGCCTGCCTGTAGAAATGCGATGTTGGAAAACTCCCCTCCATGTCCCCCTCATCCCTTTCTCACCAAGTAGAATCAATTCCAAATCACATCCAACTCAGTCTGGTGCTAACTAAAAGTCACAAACTTCCAGTTTGATTGTCAGAAAGCAAGTTGATAATGGAGCTCTGGGGCTCAGTCTTCACCTAAGAAGCGTCCTGGTGACCCACATCAGGACAGTAGGGTTAGAGCCTCGACTATACCACTGACTCATTCAGTGATCAACAGCGGTGCTTCTCAAAGCATGGTCCCCACACCCACAGCATCAGCATCACCTGGGGACATGTTAGAAACACATATTGCGAGGTCTCACTCCAGACCTACTGAATTACAAATGTATAACGAACTACAAGACAGAGCACAAGAGTTTGAAAACCTTTGGCTTAGAGCATGCCAGTGGTCATCCCTTTACCTTGTTTCACCCATTCAGGTACATCTCCTGCTGTTCCCAATCTACCCATCCTAGGAACCAACTTAGGTGTGTTTATGAGTGTATGGGGGTAGTTTATCATGCAGCACTTGTAATATATAAACTCAACCCTACTACTCCCATTCCATTTCCAATGTGGCTAACATCTCAGCTCTCCTTCTTCCTTCCCCTTCCCCTCCCTACCAAGGCATTGGCTGGGCAATCTTCATTAGACTGAACTATTTTTGGTTTCTAACTCATTGAAATCTGTGACCAATAGCACACTGCTGTTCTACTGAATGAATACAGGGAGAAAGTCTAAGGTGAAGCTGAACAACTGGCCAGTTACTGTGGAACACTGTTAAGGTCAGCAGAAGCAAGGAAAGCATTACAACCTGTTACTGACCAGGGGGATGAAGGAGGTGGGACAACCACATGGAATGTGGTATCCTGAATGGGACCCTGGAACAGAAGAACAGCTGAAATTCAAGTAAAATGCAGAGTCTAGTTAGCAGCAATGTACCAGTGTTGGTTTCTGAGTTATAACAATTAACCATAATAACGTAAGATGCTATCAATTGAGCAAAGGGGATGAGGAGTATAGCGCAATTCTCTGTAGCAAATTTGCCAAGTTTCTAGAAATCTAAAACTATTCTAAAATGTTTAAAAGTTTATTTGCAGATAAAGGATGTTAAGAATTTTAATAATTAGTCATGTAATAAATGCTCTGGTTTTTTTAAAGAGAGAGAGAAGGATGTTAGCATTAAACATTTAATCTAACCCAACTTCCTTACTTGTGAAGAAAAATGAGACCTGTAAAGATTGAGACCTCAGTCAGGCTCACATGTTTATGATTTCATAACTGTGCATGTGCTTCAGTGCTATCCAAGGTAGCTTCTCTCCCAAACTCTCTGTCACATAGAACAAATAAGATAAATCATATTAAACAACTTTTAGATTTTTATAACATAGCTTATTTATTATTGTTAGTATTTTACGCTTCAAGAAAAACTGATGTTCAAAATTGTAATATAGATAGGTTGGGAAATGTTAATACTCTTGTTAAATGCTTTTTTCGTTTTCTCGAAATAAAAGTATTCATTCAAGTTTCTTCTTTTTTTTTAAGTTTCTTTAATACCAAGTTTCTGTATTGGAATAGTAAATTCTTTATCCGCTTTTCCAGACGCAGCTACTTTTTACAAGTAATTTATGCCCAGAAGATTGCTCTAGCAAGCTGTTTCCAGAGTTGGACTTTCAACCCTATTTTCTTTCTCAAATATTTGTTATTTAAAGTAAAGTGAGGTCTTGCAATGTTTTAAGACCATATTAACACTTCAAACAAATGGACATTCTAACTGAGGAAAGGCCTTTATTTTTAATAACTGATCTTTTGTTTTAGGCGTCATGAAAATCCCTACACTTGTCCATGATTTCTACTTTTTAGTGAAATGTCACGTCTCTGCTAAATCTGCAGTCTGTTACATGACTTAGAAAACAAGAAATTACTGTGGAAATAGTATTAACTGGAGCCTTTAATTATATATTAGTAAAAATCCATGATCTCAACTCATTTGGGAAATAATCTAAATGAATTCCCTGGTAAAATTTAAAAAAAAAAAACTGGATGGTCAGAGAGTCATTTCATATAAGATAATTCACATATTTCATTGACGTCAGTTTTTAAATCACATCTTCCCTCTGGAAAGGATCTTTTATCATTGTAGTCATTAAACAACTCCTTTTGATTTGAGTGTTCCAAGCAAAATGTGACAAAGAACGGGTATACCAGAAGGTTTCCTGGTCTGTTGTTTGCTTATTTTTTAACATTCTATTTCTTCCTGGGGGTTGTCCTGTAAACAATACAATCCATCCACTGCTCACAACAGCACCACATATTTATACAGCTTTTAAAAGTGCAAGTAATATTTTCTGAAGCTCTTAGAATTGGGACACGCATTCTAGAGGAGATGAGACAAGAGCCATCCCAACTCTGCCTCATTGCACCCTGACCGTGACCTGCCTCATGGGGCAGCCCATTCTGTTTTTATCAGGTGACTTTTTAAAGAACATTCTTCCTTGCATTGAACGATAATGTTATTTATGGGAGCTTTTATCCTGCTGGACTAGCTTTTTCTTCTCAGACAAGCAAGGCAAGGAAGACATCATTAAGACATCAACTTTACAGCAGAGGAGATGTCACGAAGAGATCACTAAGCTGGTAACAGGTAGGTCTGAAGTTAATCCAAGCCCATCAGACAGCCAACCTCTTAACCACCGATGCTATACCATTCTAGTTTGGCATGATGGAATCTTAGCTCCAAACAAGGGCATCTGCCCCAGGCAGTCAGAGGGAGCTGAACTCCACCTGTGGTGGAGGATTATTTCTGCCCAAAGGCAGCAGGAAACCTCTTTCTGATGGACACTGTCCACTTGGGCATGGACTACAGGGCTGTGTTGGCTCAGGAGGGGAGGCTGTGTCTGGTGCACACAGGGGCATGTGCCGGGGAGGCGGTGGCCCCATTTGCCTGACTCCTTTCTCATGATCTTGGTAATCACTTAATCTGCTAAAGAATGCTAAGGAATCCTTCTTTTAATGCTCTGCCTAAGTATTTTCCCTGGAGAAATGACAAGGGTACCAGTCTATGGTCATCACGGTTTCCACCCCTCCCACCACCACCTTTTTTTGAATATCGACTCAGCATATATCCGGATCAAGATGTCCAGTGCTTCTTCTACCTACACAATTCTCAATACAATAATAATAATACCTATGTTACTTCTCAAAAGATGGCCAACAGTGTGTATTCATATCCATCTGCAAAAGCTTTCCTATCACCCTAGCAAAGACTTCTGAAACTAAAGACTAAAACTCCTCTGACATAGTTGGATGTCTTCTTGCAATATTCTCACCCTTTTTCATTTGTAGATCATTTGTCATATGGGGGGGGCGGGGAAGAAAGGGGACATAGGAAGAATTTTGCTTTTTACTCTGTTGCATGCAAGCATTTTATGATAGTTGCCAACAAGTGGCTTGTTCTGACCTTGAGCTCCCTCCTACATGGATTAGACCTGAGAACTTTTTTTGTGATTATTGTTGCCTTTGGGGTTTTTCACAAAGAGTGATTTTTTTCTGACATAGTTTTTTATGTTATACTATTCCTTAATAAAAGTCTCTGATTAGGTATGTGGCCCTTCACAAAAGTCACTTACCAGTGGGCTTTTGTGAATTCCAATAAGCTTCCTTTGTAACTCCTTCAGTTCTTCCCCATTGAAATTATCTGGACCCTAGGTGTGGTATACATATGATAAAGCATGGAATGTGGAGTCTATTCTACTTGCCCATTGCCATTTCTTCTAAGTATTTTCATACTCTAACACTGACCAAGGGGTACATTGTGGTACAACTACATAAATATCTAAAGACTTCAGATGTGTAATGCTTTATGGCTTACTGCTTGTTATTTATAGGAATTTAATCTTAGAGAAATATTCATGGATAGGTGTAAAGAAATTTAGATGCAAAGTTGCCTATTGCAGTAATGTTTAAATTAGCCAAAACTTAAAAACAATTTCTGTTTAGTACCTGAGTATTAGTTAAATAAATTCTGATAGATCCAACCAATGATTATTATTAGTCAGTCTTTAAAAATCATGCTCTAACTATAAAACTCCTAGAAAAAAAAAACTTAGAGGAAGTACCTTACAAGGTAGGTCTTGGAAATGATTTCTTTTTTTTTTTTTTTTTTTTTTTTTTGAGATGGAGTCTTGCTCTGTCACCAGGCTGGAATGCAGTGGCACAATATCGGCTCACTGCAACCTCTGCCTCCCAGGTTCAAGCAATTCTCCTGCCTCAGCCTCCCGAGTAGCTGGGATTTGTGAGCCACCACATCCAGCTAATTTTTGTATTTTTAGTAGAGACGGGGTTTCATCATATTGGCCAGGATGGTCTTGATCTCTTGACCTAATGATCTGCCCACGTCAGTCTTCCAAAGTGCTGGGATTAGAGGCGTAAGCCACTGCACCTGGCCGATTTCTTAAATATGACACCAAAATCAGAGATTAAAAAAGCAAAACAGACAAGTTGACTCTAAGAAACCAAAAATCTTCTATACAGCAAAGGAAACAGCAGAGCAAAGGCAGCCTAAGGAATTAGAGAGAATATTTGCAAATCATATATCTGATAAGAGACTAATATCCAAAATATCTGAGGAACCCCTACAACTTAATAGCAAAAAAACTAATAACTCAATTTAAAAATAGGCAAAGGGCTTGGATAAACATTTCTCCAAAAAAGACATACAAATGGCCACCAGTCTATGAAAAGGTACTCAGCATCACTAATCAGCAGCGGAAGGCAAATCAAAAGCACAGTGGATATAACTCACACCTGTCAGGATCACCATTATTTACACAAATAAAAAACAAAAAGAGAAAATCACAAGAAATTAACAAGAGAGTGGAGAAATTGAAAGGCTGGACACTCTTGGTGGGAATGTCAATTGGTACAGCCATTATGAAAAAAAAATAGAGGCTCCTCAAAAAATTAAAAATAGAACCACCATATGATCCAGCAACCCCACTTCTGGATATCTATTCAAAAGGATGGAAATACATTGTGTGTGTGTGTGTGTGTGTGTGTGTGTGTGTGTGTGTGTGTGTGTGTGTGTCATGTTATTCAGCCTTAAAAAAAGGAAATTCTGTCATATAGCTACAACACGGATGAACCTTGAGGACATTATATTAAATGAAATAAGCCAGTCAGAGGACAAATACTACATGATTCTACTTATATGAAGCATTTAAAGTAACCAAACTCTTAGAAGCAGAAAGTAGCATGGTGGTTGCCAGTGGCTGGGTGGTAAGTAGAACGGGGAGTTGCAGTTCAATGGGTAGAGTTTTGGTCATGCATGATGAAAAAGTTCTAGAGATTTGCTGTAGAAAAATGCACACACATTTAACAATACTATGTGGTATACTTGAATATTTGTTGAGGGCAGAACTCATGTTGCATGTTTTTTTACCGTAATAGAGACAAGATCATGCTGTAGCATTTACTGGTGGTAAAATGTTTACGATATATTTGTAAATTTTGAAAAACAAATTTATGCACAATATATGTAACTTCAAAAAATACATGCAGAAAAACACATTAAAAAATAAACTGTAAAGATAACACCAAACTGTTACTTCTGCTTATCTCTGGGATATGAGTAATAGTCACTTTCTTTTTTAAATTTTTATACTTTCCAAAATTAAACATTTGATTTTTTTTCTGCGTTAGTATTTTAGTTTGTTTACTTTAGAAATAAAATTGCGTTTTTCTCAGAATAAGAAATATATTTTCTGAAGCTATTTTTGTTTGTTTGGTTTGTTTTTGAGACGGAGTTTTGCTATTTTTGCCCAAACTGGAGTGCAATGCCAGGATGTCGGCTCACTGCAACCTCTGCCTCATGGATTCAAGTGATTCTTCCACCTCAGGCTTCCAAGTAGCTGGGATTACAGGTGTACACCACCTCACCTGGCTAATTTTTGTATTTTTAGTTGATGTGTGGTTTCATCATGTTGACAAGGCTGCTCTCAGTCTCCTGACCTCAGGTGATCTGCCTGCCTCGGCCTTCCAAAATGCTGGGATTACAGGCATGACTACCGTGCCCAGCCTCTGGAGCTATTTCAAAGTTCTCTTGGATAAAGGGAATAGGAAAAACAACAACAACAACAACGTAGGGTTTTATTCATTCATTTCATCCAACAAATATTTACTGAGTGGATGCCATGCTTTTTCTCTCACTGTTGGGACACATTCTGAGAGGTATACTATCACTTACTGTGAGACTTCAGGTAAGCCATTTGGCCAAAGATGAGCTTCACTTCCTGATATTGAAAATGGGGATAACAGTTGGGTGTGGTGGCGCACGCCTGTAATCCCAGCACTTTGAGGCCAGCCTGGCCAATAGGATGAAACCTGTCTCTACTAAAAATACGAAAATTAGCCTGGTATGGTGGCAGGCACCTATAATTCCAGCTACTCAGGAGGCTGAGGCAGGAGAATCACTTGAACCCAGGAGGCGGAGGTTGCAGTGAGCTGAGATCACGCCGCTGCACACACTCCAGCGAGAGTCCATTTCAAAAAAAAAAAAAAAAAAAAAAAAAAAAAAGAAAAAAGAAAAAATGGGGATAATAATAATATGCTCAACCTACTCAATCAGGATTTTGAAGGTTTAATAATGTTAGCAAATACAAAGGTAGTACATTAACTGCAAAACACTGTCATTTTATGACTATTATCCTTACTATTACATTATCAATTTATTGTATTTTCTCAGATTTTCCAATGCATGAGGCTGAACCTGCATTTATCAAAACGCACTTGGCCTTCCCAGGATCTCCCCAGTCTTCCAGCTGTATCCCAAGTTTCTTCCTTTCTTCTCTCCCAGCCAGTCCCAGTTCAACAACCATGAGTTAATGACCTAAATCTTCTCGCAGAGGATATAGTCCAGTACATTCCATGATTTGCATTAAACTCCATTTCACTTATTTTCCGAACTTATGAATTTTCTCTTTTTAATAGTTTTACCCTTAGAGTCTTTAAAATTGATATTATTTTCCACCCCATCCCTGTTCCCTACTCATCCCTACCTTACCATACAAATGACCTGTCAAGGTGGCCTGAGTTCCCTTCAGCATCTCCATACTGCATGGACTTTTCAGGTCAATAGTTGCATGAGATACAAGCAACAAAATGGCTACAGTTTGATATTTTGAACGCATTCAGAATAATCAAGAATGCATTCAAACCCTACTGTCATATAAAAGGAGAATCCCTTTTATATGACAAGGAAAGGGATTCCCCTGAGATGACTGCTTCTCCCAGTCTGCCAATCTATTTTATATATATACACATATATATATATATGTATATATATGTAATTATATATATATGTAATGCATATATATGTAATACATGTATATATATACACACATATATGTAATTATATATGTAATTACATAATTATATATGTATAATTATATATAATTATACATATATATTATATATATATGTAATTACATATATGTGTGTCTATATAATTGCATATATACATATATGTAATTATATATATATAATTACATATATACACACACATATATGTAATTATATATATGTAATTACATATATATACACATATATATGTAATTATATATATGTAATTACATATGTGTGTATATATATGTATGTAATTATATATATAAAATTGAGATGGAGTCTCACTCTGTTGCCTGGGCTGGAGTGCAGTGATGCTGTCTCAGCTGACTGCAACCTCTGCCTCCCAGGATCAAGTGATTCTCCTGCCTCAGCCTCCTGAGTAGCTGGGACTACAGGTGCACACCACCACTCCCAGCTAATTTTGTATTTTTAGTAAAGACGGTTTCACCATGTTGGCCAGGTTGGCCTCCAGCTCCTGACCTCAAGTGATCCGCTCACCTTGGTCCCCAAAGTGCTGGGATTAGAGGTGTAAGCCACTGTGCCTGGACCCTATATATTTTTCTGTCTCACCCTGTGTATCCCCTCTCCTCTGGTGACATTGGGTTTTATTCTTTGCATTTTCACCAGAATAAAAGTAAAAAGGTTACTGTGCTTCTCCCAGTCTGCCAGTCTATTTATTTGCATCTTACTTTCTTCAAAAAGGAGTTTGTAAATGGTTTTTACAAAAAGGAGCTCATTTATATTTTATATATGGTAGATCAAATAAAGATAAAGGAGAAAACAGAAATCACACAGAAAGAAAGGAAAAATAGGAAGGTTAGGGAAGAACATTACTAAAAATGAGCACAAAATTGTCTGAATTTCTTGTCATCCAGTATAATAGGAAAATAAGTTGACACTCTACACAGTTTGTGTGATGAAAGAAACCACATTCACTTGTTACAAGAGACCATATTTCCCCCTAATTTTATATTCTATCAAGAAATCCTATAGACTCTTATTAGGGACGTAACATAAACCATGTCCTCAGTACTATTTTCCCAGAAAACAATATACTTTGTAAATTATGTTTATTATCTACCATAATATTTTTAAAATGATTTCATAAAACTAAGAGAGCAGAAATAAACCATATTATTTTGGGGAGTAGGACTATCTGTAAATTTTTTTTTACTTTTCTGTATTTTTCCAATTTGACTGTAATGAGTATGAATTAATCATATAAAGAACAAAATAAACTTTACTTAAAATAATAAATAAATGCACTTCATGAAGGTTTTTCTTAAACCAATATTTGGTAAAAGCTGAGAGCATGGTCATGAATCTTAGCTCAGGGAAAGCATTTCTATGAGGACCAAATCATTTTAAACCAAGGAGTTTACATTCTAATGCTCTGCTTGACTCAAGTATCTAATGACCATGTTCAGCTTGTTCCTTGGACTGTCTCAACTACCATTTTTCTCAACAGTTTTGGACATGAATTAAGTAGCTGTCAATTGGAGGTTTAACTCTCAGGTTATTTCCAAAAAGCTGAGATTCTTTATTAGAAGAAAAGGTGATCAACAGATACTAAACCTTAGACAGTTAAGAAGTAATATCGACATGATGCCTGGAAATCTAAGAGTTGCTGATTTATGGGATTTTTTTCAAAGAGGCTGCTCCATCTTCACCTAACAGTAGCAACATGGCAAGAAGCTTGCTTCAGGGACAAACTTTTTTTTTTTTTAATTAAAGGAAAGCTTTGAATTGGCCCGAAGCCTGGGTGAGTACTCAGTTAATTCGGCATAGTTCTGCACCAAGAAGCTTGGAAAAGACTTTTTTGGTCTGGACAGCTTAAAGGTCACCATGCACTTTAAACCAAGTATGTAACTACTTGTTAATAATCTTGATAAATTTTTATACTTTCCAAAATTAAACATTTGATTTTTTTTTCTGAGTTAGTATTTTAGTTTGTTTATTTTAGAAATGAAGATGCGTTTATTTGGAATAAGAAATATAGTCTCGAGCTGCTTCAAAGTTCTCTTGGATAATAGAAAACAACAACAAAGTGGGATTTTATTCACTTTGTTTACACTGCAAATTTTTACTGAACACGGTGCCATGCTTTTTTCCTAGACTACAAACCTGTAGAGCATGTGACTCTACTGAATGTACAGGCAATTGTTAACACAGTGGTAGGTATCCGTGTATTTAAACATTGAAAAAGTACAGTAGAGCCCAGTGTGGTGGCTCGTGCCTGTAATGCCAGCACTTTGGGAGGCAAGGTGAGAGAATGGCTTGAGGTCAGGTGTTTGAGACCAGGCTGGGCAACATAGCAAGACCCTATCTCTCTATATTTTTTGAAAAAAAAAAAAAAAAAAAAAAAAAAAAGTAGCCAGGTACAGTGGCTTGGGCCTCTATTCCTCAGGAGGCTGAGGCAGGAGGATTACTTAAGCACAGGAACCTGTGATCGCACCACTGCATTCCAGCCTGAATGACAGAGCAAGCCCTGTCTAAGAAAGATGGACGGATGGACGGACAGAGAGACGGACGGATGGACGAACGGAAAGAAGGAAGGAAGGAACAAATGGAGGGAGGGAAGAAAGAAGAGGTACAATAAAAATATGGTATTATATCCTAAATTTAAATGGATTAAATGCCCCAATCAAAGACACAGACAGGCAAATTGAATAAAAAGTCAAAACCCATCGGTACACTGTATCCAGTTCCATCTCATAAGCAAGGACACACAAAGACTCAAAACAAAGGATTGGAGGAAGACTCACCAATCAAATGGAGAGAAAAAAAAAAAAGAAACAGTTGTAACTTTTGTCTCTGACAAAATAGACTTTAACAGTAACAAAGACTGAAAGAAACAAAGGACATTACAGAATGGTAAAAGGATCAATGCAACAACAGGAGTCAATGATCATAAATATATATGCACCCAATATAGGAGCACCCAGATACATGACAAGTTCTTAATGACTTATAAAGAGACTTGGACTCCTGCACAATAATAGAGAGAGACTTTGACACCACATTGTTAATATTCGACAGATCGACGAGATAGAAAATTAACGGGGACATCTATGATTAGAACTCAGACCTGGAACAAGTAAACTCAGTGAATATTTATAGAATTCTTCACCCCAGGTCCACAGAACACACATTTTTCTCAGTATCACATTACACCTATTTTGAAAGTGACCACGTAATTGGAAGTAAATCACTCTTCAGCATTTGCATAGCATTTCACAGACTTAAATGAAATATTGGTTGGTTGGCTGTTTGTTTGTTATTTTCTTCCCTTATTCCTTCCTGTCTCCGCTGTTAAGCATGATTATCGGCATAAAAGAGGTTTTCTTTTTTTTTTTTTTTTTTTCCTGTCTCCGCTGTTAAGCATGATTATCGGCATAAAAGAGGTTTTCTTTTTTTTTTTTTTTTTTTTNAAAAAAAAAAAAAAAACCAAAAAACTATAGTCTTCTGTAAGACATGCAGGAATTTAAGTTAAATCAAATCAGAGGATACCTTACTTTTGAAAAGGAAGCTTCAAATATCTTTAATATGTTTCTTTCTTCTTTAATATCTATGCAAACAATACAAAACCTAATGATTTTTAAAACACAGACTTCTTGCCAGTACACTCTGGCCAAATGACCTCTGTATAAAAGTAACCTCATATGTATTAGACCTAGACAGAACATAATGAGTTAATTCAAGTGACTTCATGTGGTGGATTTTCCCCCCACAAAAGTTTTATCATTGTTTTTAGGTAAGCCAATGTTAATACAAAGACTCAGTCATTACAAGAAACCAGCATGGTGCTGGGGCACCACCATGTTCCCAGGTACCCACTGATCCCAGATGATAAGAGAGTTTACAATCATGCACTTGAACTATCTATTTGGGCCTCTTTCTCTTAATACTTTCTAGAAAGATAGTTTTTCCCAGGACATCTTTCATATTTCACTTTATTAAGTTTCATTTTTCAGTTGTCACAACAGAAGTTAGTAGGAATGAACTAAACAAATATAGTAATAAAAACACTTAATAATGCCTTGACACCAAAAATCACAAATCATGAAATTTAAAAATTGATAAACTGGACTTGAAGCTAAAAAACTTGTCAATTCAAAAGATACCAACAAGAAAATAAAAAGACAAGCCACAGACAGTAAGAAACTACTTTGTAAATCATTTCTGATGAAGGATTTATATCTGGAATACATAAAGAAGTCTTACAACTAAATAATAAAAAGAAAAATAAATTTAAAAAATAAAAAATAATTTAATAGATACTTTACCAAATAAGCAGAAGTGGCCAATAAGCCCTTGAAATCATTTTTTCATTAGGGAATGTGAAGTAGAACCACAATGAGATACCATTACACATTCACTAAAATACCTAACATAAAAAGACAACATCAAATGCTGGTGAGGATGTGGAGAAACCAGACCACATACATTTCTGGTGGGAAATGGCATAGCCACCTTGGGTAACAGATAGGCAGTTCCTTAAAAATTACACATAAACACCACATAAGATCCAGCAATTCCACTCCTAGAAATCTAAGAGAAATAAAAACAAATGTTCACAAAAGACTTGTACACAAATAGTCACAGCAGTATTATTCACAATAGCCAAATAATGGAAACAATCCAAATGTTCATCAACAGTTAAATGTGGCATGTCACAATAGAATATTCAGCAAGAAAATGGAATGAACTACTGGCAGGTGCTACAGCGTGGACGAACTTCAAAAACACTACGTTAAGTGAAAGATTCTAGAAACAAAAACAACGTATAATGTGATTTCATTCATATTAAGTATCCAGAAAATGCAAGACAGCATATCAGTGATTGCTCAGAATGAGGCAACTCCCAAAATACTTGGAGAAATTTGGGCGTTGGTAGAAATTTTCTAAAACTGAATTGTAGTGTTTGTGGTACAACTCTATAAAGTTTTTCAAAATTATTCCATTATATACTATAGTGAGTGAATTTTAGTGCATGTACAATATACCCAAGTAAAATTAACATAATAATGCCTTATATGACTATACTTTTAATTTTTCAGCTGTAAAACTTTTTAAATCCAAACAACATACTGAGGCTAATATATGTGATATCACTATGTCCACTATCCAGAAATAAGAAACATTTACATGCTTTATATTTCTCCAGCTGTTTCCATATGCATTATAACTAATCTACTTTAATTATGTAAGGGAAGTATAATTGTTATCATCCAAATATTTCATAAGTAAAAGTAGGCAGAAATAGCAAAATAATGACCTTCAAATATAATTAAAAGTCAACACATTAAAATTAGAACATTTATAAAACTCTAATTTGGCATCATTCCACTTGTCTAAATTTTAGCAAGTTTAACATTGACAAGCCTATCAGAATTCATTTCTTCCCATAATTCACAGGTAATCCAAAGACCTAAGGGCAATTGAAGAGTTTATTCTTTTTGATAAAGTTTCTGATGGCAATCAGAATCTTAGATTCCTCCTTTTATAAGTAATCTTTTTTTTCCCCATTTATTTATTTTATTGCATTTTAGGTTTTGGGGTACATGTGAAGAACATGCAAGATTGTTGCATAGGTACACATGTGGCAGTGTGATTTGCTGCCTTCCTCCCCATCATTTACTTCTAGCATCTCTCCCCTTGCTGTCTCTCCCCAACTCCCTATTTTTAGATTGCATTCCAGCCTGGGCAATAGAGCAAGACTCCTGTTCTCTCTCCCCCTTTCTCTCTTTCTTTCTTTCATTAAAAAAAAAATGTATATATGGTATTATAATCTCATGAGACCACCATCCTATATGTGCTCCATTGTTGACCAAAATGCTGTTATGTGGTACATGACAGTAATTAGTAGATATTGGACTTCTGTTAATTATCTTTCATATCTATCGGTTTCCCAGGATCTTTAGTTTCTGGATATAGCATGGTGGTAGGGGAAGGATGGGGAAGAGTAATACTCTATTCATCACTGCAAATTGTAGAATTACAACTACCCAGTTTTCTGTTTGTTTTGAGATGGGGTCTTGCTCTGTCACCCAGGCTGGAGTGCAGTGGTGGGATCTCAGCTCAGTGCAACCTCTGCCTCCCTGGTTCAAGCAATTCCCTGCCTCAACCTCCTGAGTAGCTGGGATTACAGGTGCATGCCAGCACACCCAGCTAATTTTTTTCTATTTTTAGTGGAGACATGGTTTTGCCATGTTGGCCAGAAAAGGAAAAACAGAAACTCAACTGTAGCTTAGTTAACAAGCTGGACACTTCACCTGACTCTGGAGAGGTTGTTAGTCACAACAGGTTCATCCAGGTTAATTTATCTTACAGGGCTTGTGTTCAACAAAGGGTCTAATGAAGTAGTGATTTCATGTAAAATAAGAAAATTACTAATAACTTTATTGACGAATTAAGAGTATTATGCCATCAATTACATCTTTTCCTTTAAACAGTAAAATGAATGAATGTTTATGGAGAAAGTTTTTAAATTTACAAGCAATTGAAATACAGTGTTATTGTTCTAAATTTTCTGAATTAATTTGTTGGAACAAGTGGCACATAAAAATACAGAAATCAGAATATGAAAATAGGAACGTATATTTTTATCATAATCCTATTGGTAAAACAAACAACAAACCCTCAAAACTTTAAAAGACATCTAAGCACCCCTTCATCCTCCCAAGCCAAACCAATGAAGAAATCTCCATCTTAAGGCATCTTCCTGCAGTTAACCAATAAGCATTCTTAAATACTCTATAGAAGGACACGTTCACAGCCAGGCAAGGGAATCTGTCCCACTTCCAAATACCTGAAATTATTATGTACTTATTTATGATAATGTTAAAACTGCCTCCCTTATACCAATTTATCTAGAGTTGACTCCCAGGGCCACAGGAACTAAGGCCTTAAAGTATCTTAAAACAACCCTCATGCCCCATTGCCTTCTCTCTCTTAGACAAAGAATTCCTTGTTCTCTCCCTCATCTCTCCCTTCTGTGACAATTTCATTTATGGTTCCTTTGGAAAAGTGGCTTTGCCAATACAAATTATGTGCAAAAGCCTAATTATTTTTCTTGTTTTGTCAACACTACCCTTAATGGGCACAGCCCAAGATTGTATCATGTTTTAGTTCACTCACAGTGAGCTTGTACTTATTTAATAATACTCCTGGACATTTTAAACAAATTTCTCTTAAGCTATAACCTTGTGATTTTTCGATTAGTCTTATTGTTAGGTGAAGAAGCTTTGGCTTTCTCTCATTAAAGCAACACAGCCTGAGTGGATGCTTACTGGCTGCAGTTTGAGACCAAGGCATCTGGCAGTGCCTGAAGTGCTGCTCTATAATCTTACTAAAATAAAATGGAAATAATTTAGGATGTTTGGATACAAGGCTGACATCGTGCTCTGAATTTTAACGTCTTTTCCAGGTGAAAATCATCTACCGTAGGCATTGAGCTCTCCTCACATAGGGGTATAAACAGGCAAGGTCAAGCATGTCTCAGGTAGCAACCGTGGATCTGCTCAAGTTCAAACAAACACTAATGGAAAATCGTAGACACCTGCACCATGAAAATGGGAGGTCTCGTTGCATGAAGACTTTTAAGGACAGATATTATTAATCATTCACTTCACTCATCACTTAACAAATATTCACTGAGTGCCCACTATATGCCAGGATATTTTCAGCACCAAGAACAGAAGAGTATGCAGAACTGTGACAAGTTTCCTTCACCGTGGAGTAAGGATTCCAGGTGTGAGAAATAAACATTAAACAGAGAATCAAAGCCCAATATGTTAGGAGGGACTGAGTACTTTGGAGAAAAATCAAGCAAGTTCAGATAGGTTTTCCAGGAGTTGTGGAGGTGGGGGCTATCATGAAATAGAGGTTATGAAACATTTTCATCTCAGGATTCCTTTACGCCTTTAAAAATGATGAAGGATCCCAAACAGCTTTCACTAATGTGAGTTATTATTGACATTTATCATAAAAATGTTTAGACTATTAATTTTAAAATAACAATAAACTCATTGAAGTTAATATGGCATGTTTCATTAAAAACTACATTTAAAGAATAGTGAAATGAGTAGTACTGTTTTATTTCCTATGAGTTTCTTCGGTGTCTGACTTCTTGCATCTGATTCTGCATTTAGTATGCCGTAGTATGTTGCTTTGGCTGAAGTATATGAAGAAAATATAAACCCAAATAGGTAGTTTACTAATCAAAATTGTTGACGCCATTTAGGCCTAGTGTTCAACTACTGGAATGCTAAGTATGTGGGAGTTATTTAATCCTAATGCTCAAGGTTATCACCAAGGTCTGATTTTTCAAATTCAAAAAATTGCAACTTCAGGCATAAATGGTTCAAAATGGGAGGGGTATTTTATACACTTTTCAGTTAACTGTGGATATTCTTTATTGATATTGACAACAATTTTGATTATTAATATTTTCTTAAACATTGGTTGTGATATGAAATTGGAAACCAATCAATAAATTTTGCATACTCTTTTGCATTAAAATCTACCAGTCTATCTTGCACTATGAAAGTACCTTTTCTCTATGCATGATTTTGCAACATCATGCATTTGGTTTTTCAAATATTTACACATTTAATTGTATGATATATATATATATATATATATAAAACACCATTGACCTCACTAGAAAAGTGTCCAAATATTTACCACCATCAAGGTCATCTTGGTGAGTACAAGTTTTCAAAAATCCTAATTTCACCAGAAAGCTCAAATTTATTAGACCACAGATACCATCAATTATTTTCCTTGACATGACACACGTTCTCCATTTATTTCAAGAAAAGTCTGCTAAATGACCAAACCTGAAATCATATAGCTTGTTAGATATCTTTTCAAATAAAAACGTGGTTCCATGAAAAAAAAAGTGGCTAGTTCAGCTTGCAACTCAAAAGATTGCACAAATGCTTCTTCTTGAGACAATCATCGTAGTTTGACATGCCATAGATGTGCTTTACTTTCCATTTTGTCATACAAAATATTGAGAATATATGTATTCAAGGGCCAACATTTAATAAAATTAATACTTCCACTGCTTCATTAGGACATTCCTAAACAAACAACAGTGGCTTTTGCTTACTTATTTATATGTTGACTTATTTGAGTGTGCGGCAGTGAAGAATCAAATGACTACCAGACAATTGATGCCACTAGTTGATTTATGCTAAGGACTGATGTTTTACTCATAATTACTTTCACGCTATTCATGCACATGTTAAAGGAGTAAAAATGAAAAATGTCTTAGTATTCTTCAAAAAATCATTTCAACCTTGTGAACACCCAATAGTGGTTCATGGATCATTCTTTAAGAAACACTCCATGAAAGAAAAACTTGAATAATTCCTTTATTCATTCGGGAATTGAATTTCACCTAATTTTTCTGGGAGATTAAATTGTCAATAAGACAAGCCACAGAAGAACAGAAGAACAAACACCTCATGTTCTCACTCATAGGCGGGTGTTGAACAATGAGAACACATGGACACAGGGAGGGGAGCACTACACACTGGGGTCAGTTCGGGGGAAATAGAGGAGGGACGCTGTGAGGTGGGGAGCTGGGGAGAGATAGCAAGGGGAGAGATGCCAGATGTAGGTGATGGGGAGGAAGGCAGCAAATCACACTGCTACGTGTGTACCTATGTAACAATCTTGCATGTTCTTCACATGTACCCCAAAACCTAAAATCTAATAAAATAAATAAATGGGAAAAAAAAAAGACAAGCCAGGGATTTATCCGATATTCTGAGAATGAGACTTCCAGCAAACATCCAAAGTTGGAATTCCTTGCCGCTACTAGATATTATTTGCCTGCCAGGTTTGTGATAGTAGGTCTGTTTACCAGGGTAACATCATCCACAACCTCAATTCTAAAACTGTATCAGCTCAGCTTCCTCTCCATTCATCCTTAACCGAATGTCCCCCACGCTATTTATAGCTTCGAGCCAGTGAATTTCTCCGAAGTTATGTATCTTCTTGATTTATAGTTGTTTTCCTCTGCATCTTAGATGAGATTAGATTTCTTTTTTTGTGGTGGCGGTGGGCAGAAAGGTACATTTTATGTGCCCTCATCTTAGGCATGTGTTTGTGCTACCAACTTTTTGATTAAACTAATAGGATCTTATCTGTCTTCTGGGTTTAAATTTTAAATTTTTCTTGTTTATCCATCTGAAAACTTAAGAATCAGTTTCAATCCTTTTCTCTTATGTTTTCTGGAGAATTGTGTAAACTTTCTTCATTGGCCTTTCACTTCCTGTGCAGCCTCCCCTAAGCATCTGATGTTGCTTTAAGCAGGTAGTAAAGAGCTCAACAGCAAAACAGAAGGCCGATGCTGCAATGCAGGCCAGACAGTGAACTAATGGCAAGAAACACCTTCTCAGTATCTTATGTTCACATTCGTAAAGCACACGGTTGAGCTAGGTAATCTCTGGGCTCCTTTCTGCCCCTGTGAAACCCACTTCCTTAAAGTGGATTTCCTGCTCTTGCTCTTTACTGAGCCAAGTATAGAGGGCATTGGAGAGGGCCTGATGAAGATGGTTTCTGTCAATTTCCCAACATATTTCTGAGTAACCTCTGCTCACCAGGCAGCATGTGTTCCCCTGAAAATAACAATGAAGGGTTTGCCTCTAATTAGAAAGAGTGGTTTGCCTTCTAATACATTATGAGCCTGGATGAGTTCACCACCCCCATCGCTGGATAATAACTCAGGTGAAAAATGATAGCTATGTTCTCGCTAGGGCCTTTGCATTCATCTCTTTTGGGACTGAAAAAAAATCTATTAACATTAAAGTGGGTATCTAGAAAGCTACCAGTTTAAAACACTTCTTAAGGGGAAAAAAAAGATGAATTACATGCAACCAAAACTCAGCTGCACAGTGGCCATATAGCTGATTTCCCTTTGGGGTTGGCTGCCTTGACGGAGACGTTCTGGCTCATTGGCTCACGCACAAACTCCTGACTCCTGCCATTCATCTTGACCTTTTCCTCCTCATTTCTGGCTGAATACCCCATCACTGAACTTTCTCCACATCTCTAATCTCATTTTAGGTGAGGATTAAAGCTGTGTATCAACTTCATGTTTTTGTATTCCTATACCTATATTGTTGAGAAGTTGCCCCACTTAGCTGGGACTGCACAATTCTGTATACAAATCCTCTGATCTCTGCTGCCTTCATCGGTGAAGTTGGTCTTGGCCTTGTCATCCTATTTCAGGAGATCCATGTTTTCTAAAATGGTCTGGGTTTTGGGTAACTATTTGAGTTGATACACTCAAAAATATAGAATCTTTGGGTTGTCATTGCTATTGTTTTGAGTGGCAGGTTGAGTTTATGGTGGTCATGGTGTAACTCAAGAGAAGTAGAAACTGTAAGTATATATTATCACAATATGGTATAAAGCATATAATTTGGAATCAAACTGACCTGGCCAATGATTAGTTCTCTCGTTGACTATGTAGATGACTTAAAACAGTTGATTCAATCTTCCTGATCATTAGTTTCCTTATCCATAAAATGTAAAGACATGTAATGTTTTGCACCTGGAAGGTTCCAGTGAATGATAATTATTATTAGCTGTATCATTGATAAAGATTACAATTTTAAAAGTTTGGGTAATTTATTTGTGTAACACTGTATGCTAACAATGAAGTTGCATTACCTGTATAACTTTGCAATAGTTTGTGTACATTCTCCTTATTCTCTGGAAAGCATGAAATACTCAATGTTATGTAAATTTATTTTAACATTCATGTAAGAGTTAAAGAAAGAGGAAAGAAACATGAAAAGTGGTTCAACAGTCAAAGACAGGTTTATTCCAGGGAATAAACCTGAGAGGAGATTCTGGCCAATTTCAGTCAGGAGCATTCTCTCTTACTAAGGATATTTATGGGTTTAGGAAGAGGAAAGCTTATTGTAGGTTCAGAATGTTTCTATATGAGGGAAAGTTTACTGTGGGGTGGAATGTCTCTGGTCGGAGGGGAGGCTATCTTGGGGTTAGCATGTTTCTGTGAGAGGGGAGTTTATCTTAGGATTGAAATGTTTCTGATTATGCTGACATTAGCCATTAGGCTGATATTTTGGGGCTAGATTTAGGCAGTATTTTTATTCAAGGGGAACTTAAAATGGTGGTGTTTGTCCAAGATGGCAATGCTCCTGCTCTGTTAATTAGCATAAACAAAAGAGAATTCCGATACCCTACTGGAATGCTCTCATTCCTCTGGGCTTCTTCACTCACAAGATAAATGTAGGAGTGGCTTCTCCTTGTGGACATCTACAAATGAATAGTGTAGGGACTCTCCTGGCCCTACATCACTAGCAGGAGCAAAAGCTGCTCCGAGTCTTGTTCTTAGAACCTGGTTGACAGGTGGAGTAGAATTGATGCCTATGGCTCCAAGTCAAATACTGCTAATCTCATTTATTTCTCTGCCACTGAGCCCTCTTCTCTAGAATCACACTCATTATCACCTATTAAGGCTGGCTCTGAGTACCAGGCAATTGATTTGCACCACAAAAGTTCAGGGTATTATCAGATATTGCAATCAGTACAGAAGTAAGAAGATCTCAATTTAATTTCAACTTAACCTCCATCTTTGTCTGTTAACATTAGTAGAGGGTGTCTAATAAAATGGTCAAATTTGTGATCTCATTTGTTATAACTAGCACTCTTTTCACAGATGTGATGCCTGATTTCCAGCAGCTGAAGGGAAGTCTATTGGATTAACTCTTATGATTGATTTGCTCTGGGTTCAGTCAGCCTGCAAGGCAGATGTGACAGTTGGAAACATAGGGTGTGTACCTTGGCAGATGATAAACTCATTCTCTTCCAGAGAACGAGATATTGTCAACACTTGGGGCAATGGATCATCATACCAGAAACTTTAAGTTCCCTCCATGATGGCAATATAGTTCTACTTTCATTTAAACTTCTAAGGAATTCACTCTCACTCTATTACACCAATAATCAACTACCCACCTGTGGATTTTTCTCTTTTGAGAGTTATAATCTTCTATGGTCAAGCATAACTCTGGCTTTACCACTTTGTCAGCAGTGAACATGTATTCAAAAAAAAAAAAAGATAACTAATTTTACAATGACCCAAGAGTTTAGGAAGGGGGGAGCTTATTGTAGGTTCAGAATGGTAAACAATAATTGGAAGGTAAACCAGATTCTGAAAAAGATAACATATTCATATATCCACAGGTAAGACAGAATTGACTTTTTTGGTTAGACTTTAAAGCATTTAAAAATTTTTCTCTAATGATTGCTTTTGTAGTCACACAAATATAGTGTGTGTTTTCTTAAAGACAGTTCTTGGGAGTGCTTATTCTTTTGTTGATTTATTCAAACAATATTTGAGTGCCCTTACAGGTAGGCACTTTGCAGACTTCTGTGAACACAGAGGTGAATAAAATATCATCCTTGATGCCTCCAAGGAGTTCACCTAATGGTATAGAGAGACACAGGAACCAACAGTAGAGTAAGCCAATAGCAAAGGAAGGAGACAAGTTCTAAAGATACAAAGATATGGCTATATTTCCCTGTGGGAAAAAAAAAAAAACACATCTTTTGCCTTCTCAAAGATGCTGAGTAGAATAAATAACAAAGTTGTACAGAAAGTACAACAGGTACATTAAGAAACATAGTCTGTCCTGAAAAACAATTAATATACTAGTAAAATCAGAATACACTAGTTAAATAAAAATGAGTACCATGGCCGGGCACTGTGGCTCACACCTGTAACCCCAGCACTTTGGGAGGCCGAGGTGGGCAGCTTGCCCGAGGTCAGGAGTTTGAGACCAGTCTGGCTAACATGGTGAAAACCCATCTCTACTAAAAATAAAAATAAAAAAATTAGATGAGTATAGTAGCATGTACCTACTCAGGAGGCTGAGGCAGGGGAACTGCTTGAACCAGGGAGGTGGAGGCTGCAGTGAGCCAAGGTCATGCCACTGCACTCCAGCCTGGGCAACAGAGCAAGACTCTGGCTCCAAAAAAAAAAAACAAAAGTCCCATAAGTACTTGTTAGTTGAGTCTTTGCAACAGATCAGTAATTCCCATTCAGTCTTTTTTTTTTTTTTTTGAGACAGTCTCACTCTGTCACCTAGACTGGAGTACAGTGGCACAATCTCAGCTCACTGCAACCTCCACTTCCCAGGTTCAAGTGATTGTCCTGCCTCAGCATCCCAAGTAGCTGGCACTACAGGTCTGCGCCACCATGCCTGGCTAATTTTTGTACTTTTAGTACAGACGGGGGTTTCACCATATTGACCAGGTTGGTCTCGAATTCTTGACCTCGTGATTCACCCGACTAGGCCTCCCAAAGTGCTGGGATTACAGATGTAAGCCACCATGCCCAGCCAATTCCTATTCAAACTTAAGTACTGAGCTAAATTAGTGGCCACAGTTCTGTGCATTTGCAGTCTAAATTCCTCTAGTCATCCCTTATTACTACATGAGCACTCACTGTAATTTTCCAGGGATCTGTTTCACATCTTAGAGTTTTGTTCATCTGCTTTCCAAGAAGGCCCATCAAACCACCCTGCTGCTTGGTTGCGTCAATGAATCTGCAGCTCAATAATGACAAATTCATTTCACCATCTCTTGAGTAATTTAAAACTGAACCAGATATCAAGCTGGGGAGACACATGACAGCAGATAATTCTGCACGACCCACGAGGAGCTGACCTAGTTAATGTGGAATTCCTGTGCTTTGTAAGTCCTGTTTCAGAGAATCCCACCTCCCTAGGAAGAGAGGTGGCTCGGAAATCCAGCCCTTAGTGAGGTCAAGCAGACAGGTGATGGCTCTGGTTGGATTACTTCCTAACCCGCAAATAACTCAGTGTTTAGTTCCAGATAGGCAGCAGAGGATATCATACCTCCAGGAGTTATGGCCACAAGCGGTGTCCCCATCTTCTATCTGAGTGAGCTAAGCCCATGCAGCTGGCCTGCTGGGCAGGAAAACCAAGTGGCGGACTGTGTCTGGACTCCCCAGCTGGAGTGCTCTGGGTGGGAAGGCTGTGTCTACAGAGGCAGACCCTTCCACCCAGGGGAGCCACGTGGCACCTGGGGCAGCTGGAGCTCCCAGACTGCTGTATCCACAGCAAGAAGCCTCTCTTATTTATACCAGGGTGCTGGATATCGAGTTCCTTTCCCTGGGTGCTGTAATGGGAAAAATAGGGGTTTTGTATTGTGCCTTTGAGGAACTAGGAACGTTCTGCTCAGACCCCACACTAAACACCTAGTACCTCCCCTCTTGACCTGTCAGTAGTTGCCTTAAAAAA
>NW_016107335.1:11673326-11686629 GCF_001604975.1 Cebus imitator
GATGGAGTCTTGCACTGTGGCCCGAGCTGGAGAGCAATAGCATGATCTCAGCTCACTGCAGCCTCTGCCTCCTGGGTTCAAGTGATTCTGCTGCCTCAGCCTCTTGAGTAGCTGAAATTACAGGCGCCTACCACCACACCTGGCTAATTTTTTGTATTCTTAGTAGAGACAGGGTTTCACTTTGTTGGCCAGGCTGGTCTCGAACTCCTGACTTCATGATCCAGCTGCCTCAGCCTTCCAAAGTGCTGGGATTACAGGCATGAGCCAC
This sequence comes from Cebus imitator, assembly GCF_001604975.1. Classification (NCBI taxonomy): domain Eukaryota; kingdom Metazoa; phylum Chordata; class Mammalia; order Primates; family Cebidae; genus Cebus; species Cebus imitator. The sequence continues at coordinate 11,673,595 of NW_016107335.1, forward strand.
CCCACCAAGCCTCATTGACATTTTTTAATGCCTAAAATTGTCATAATATTCAACCACCATTAGCTTAAGTCCTTTCAAATGTAACAGAGCCTAGATCACTTCCTCCTGCCCCTAATGACCTAGAACTGCTATAGATAGTTAAAACAGGATGCAATGAACTGTGTTGGGCTACCACATATTCAGAGCTGTTCGATAACTTAGTCTAACTCATCTTAACAATGTTCTCCCGGGTCTCCTATAATACCGTTATACTGGCTTCCCTGATTTGGGTTTTTCTGTCCTCCAAGCCACGACCAAATTTACCCTTCCAGCACCACGTCACTGTTACCACCTACAAGTGTTCCTACAAAAGAAGGGGTCATGCGTAGAGCTCTGTGCCCTGGAACTCAAGACCTACTGTGATGTGGCCCCCAGCACTGCCCTCCCAGGCAGCCAGGCCCTCTCCTGCCCCATCTCAATTCTGTCTCTACCTCTGCTCAGCAGCAGCAGTCCTTACAACTAGATTCACAGTGTCACGCTGCTTGAGAGCTCAAACTGACTTTCTAGGTTGATTATAATTGCACCTTCCTTTCATTTTTGCAATCTAATTTTCTCTTCTCTTAAAAAGTTATTTATTTCAGTGATGTATAATATGACAGTTATATATACTTTTGGGGTACAGGTGGTCTTTTGATACCTATATACAGTGTGTCAGGATCCACTCAGGGTAACTGCGTTATCGATCACCTCAAACATTTGTGTGTGTGTGTGTGTGTGTGTGTGTGTGTGTGTGTGTGTGTTGGGATCATTGCAAATCTCCCCTCCTAGCTACTCTGGAATACACAATAAATTATTGCTAGCTATAATTTCCCTACTGGCAACCTAGTGTTTATACATTCTTTCAGACCCACTTCAAACCTTCTCTCTTTAGGAATAGCTTCATGACTGTCCCCACTATCTGCTCGGCACATACTTCATTTTGCCTTCTAGAACTTTCCTTAATCTTATATTCCATACTATAAAAACTAACAATAGATTGCATTCCTCCTGGTGTTTGCTTTATGGGATGTCTATTTTGCCTAAAGATTCTTATGAGATCCAGGTCAGCACTGATTGTGTCTTCTACTTTGTTTTGTGATAACAGTAACTCCTGAGGTGTGCTGGAAATACCGGATTTTCCAAATAGACTCTTATTTGATGAATAATAATTCTGTGTCCTGTTTCTTCCATAATGCCCCTTGCTTTTCTCCCAGAGACATAATCTAAAATGTGAAGGTTTTAGGTGGTGGCTGCTTCCAAGATGTGAAACTGTAAGGAATCAAAGGCACGCGGCGACACTGCCTTGTGGCCGGGTATTAGCATTCAGTGCACACAGGGGCAGAACACATTCTTTTACACGTTGGTGCAATGACCATCCATGTCAAGGGAGGGGACTGAGGACATTCCACCCACGCCCAGAGATCAAGGTAGCCCAAACTCAAGAACAAGAACAAACTGGGGCCGGGACGGGGCCAGCTTCATGGAGCAGGGTGCGTAGGAGGGACTCACACTTGATTAAATGCTCTGCTGTTGCCATCTTGAAATTCTTTTTTTGGGAGGGCGGGTTGTTTTTGTTTTTGTTTGTTTGTTTGTTTTGAAACAGAGTCTCACTCTTGTTGCCCAGGCTGGAGTGCAATGTCCCAATCTTGGTTCACTGCAACCTCCGCCTCCCAGATTCAAGTGATTCTTCTGCCTCAGCCTCCCAGTAGCTCGGATTACAGGCATACGCCACCAAGCCAGGCCAATTTTTATATTTTTAGTGGAGACAGGGTTTCTCCATGTTGGTCAGGCTGGTCTTGAACTCTTGACCTCAGGTGATCCACTCGCCTCAGGCTCCCAAAGTGCTGGGATTACACACATGAGCCACCATGCCTGGCCAATCTTGAAATTCTTAATAGTTTTGTTTTTTTGTTTGTTTGTTTTTTCAGACAAGATCTTGCTCTCTTTCCCAGGCTGGAGTGCAGTGCTGTCATAGCTCACTACAGCCTTCAATTCCTGAACTTGAGGGATCCTTCCTAAGCCCCTCAAGTATCTGGAACTGCAGGTGTACACCACCATGCCTGGCTACGTCTTTAAAGTTTTATCAATATAGTGAAACACAGTTTTCACTATGTTATCCAGGATGATCTTCAATTCCAGGATTTAAACTACCTTTTCATCTTGGCCTCCCAAAACACTGGGATTAAAGGGGTGAGGCAAGACTCCTGGCCTTAATAGTTTTCTTTTCTTTTCTTTTCTTTTTTTTTTTTTGAGATGGAGTTTTGCTGTGTCTCCCAGGCTGCAGTGCAGTGGTGCAATCTTGGTCCATTGCAGCCTTTGCCTCCTGGGTTTGAGCAATTCTCCTGCCTCAGCCTCCCAAGTAGCTGGGATTACGGGCACCCACCACCACGTTTGGCTAATTTTTGTATTTTTAGTTCAGACGGTGGTGTTTCGCCATGTTGGCCAGGCTGGTCTCAAACGCCTGATCCACACAACTTGGGCTCCCAAAGTGCTAGGATTACAGGTGTGAGCCACTGTACCTGGCCATAGCCTTAAGAGTTTTTTAAAACAAGACCTCTACATTTTCATTTTGTAACAGGCCCTGCAAATTATGTAGCTGGTCCTGACTCCGGATACATTCACAACACAAAATGGCCCATGTGAGAGCTCAAGGAACATCTTGGCAGCAGCGTTGTACCTGAAGAGCCACCAGTGGACATGACAGAAGAGAAGGATCCCACATAGCAGCCTGAGAATCTGCATTTGTGAGTGCACAGCAGGCGCTACCTTAAAGCTCAAGAACCAGGGGGGCAGAGTTCAGAGTTGGCTTTCTGCAATTCTGCAGATGAATGATGAATGCAAGAATAACTCTTTCTGTTGTGACTGTAAACCCATATTGTAATCCTTTAGCAATGGCCACCTGAAGAAAAAATAGGCTTCAGTCAAAAAGAAAAGAGAAACCAGTTTGAGAGAGAAAAACCATAGCATTCAGAAATAAGATAACTTTGAAAACATTTACCCTCTCGGACAGCCAAGGGGGCTGTTAGAGACAAGGCTTATGCCAAACTTACAATCTCCCATATATAGTCTTAAAATTTATTTGTATTCTTTTGAAAAAGAAAAGCAAAAATAATTCAAGTATTCACCCAGGAAATAATACAACTAGGCTATTGTGTCTAGGCTCATATAAACACAGAAACACAAAGAAATCAGCACAAACTCCTTTTGCAAACCAGTTAATGTGGCTGCGCCAAAGAACCAGCATATCTGAGAACATGGCACATACTAGACTCTCCGTGAACGTGTGCTACATGAGTGGGTGAAATCTGGTGATTGGATCAGCAAACTTCCAGAGCCCAGAAGTTTCCTGAAACCTAGGAAGTAGGCAGGAGTAGGAACACACGCCAGAGGGAAAAACAAAAAGATCAACAAGCCAAGAATCTGTCATTATTCATCAAATCTAGAAAGATAAAGAAAATATGGAGGTAAAGAACGCACAAGGCATTTTACAGCACTGTGCAGACGACCACTGCTGATGGCCAAAGCTTCCAAAGCTCATGGAAAACTCCCTGTGAATACTTGTAAAAATCACTGCACGTGTGTTAACTGCTTTGATATTTCCACATGAAGTGGAAAATATGATCCATAATTCACAGAACGAGAAAGTGGAGGCACAGAGGGATGAAGTCACTTGCCCCAGATCACAGGGATGCTAAATGAAGTTGAGGAGGCCAGCTCCAGGCTGAAATTTGACGTGACTTTCCTGGCCTAACCATGGGTGATTACAAAGGCTTTAACCAGCAAGCCTCACACGGAATAGGGCCAGCCCTCCCCACAGCAGGCTTCATGCCCAGCCAGGGCACTGCAGGGAGCTGGCACCCCGCAGGTTCTCCAGGCTCTGACACAGTTGCATTCCTAGCCCAGGCATCTTCATTCCTAGGTCTCTACCTGAGGCTTTTGACTGAGGTTTTCCTCGGGGGCCTCTGCAGAGTCTTCTTATCAGGAAGAGTGGGTGGTGGGCCAGGAGGCTGAAGACCCTTTGCCCCACTCTGATTCAGTGCTCAGTACTTTTCCAGTCCTATCCCCTGCCCTCCCTCTCCTCTCCCCAGCCCTAGGGTCCATTTAACTGCCAGAGCCTTTTATTTGGGGGCTCCCTCTATACTGGGATGACCTCCACGTCTGTGTAGATCCACAAGTCTGCCATCCCATGGGAGTTGGGAAACAGAATGGTGGGAGGTGAAGCCCTCCTGGGTCAGCCCCCTGCTCATGCCATGACAGCGAGTGACCCAATCCTATGGAGGGAGGAATAGAATGGTGGGAAGTGACACCTTCCCGGATCAGCCCCCTGCTCGTGGAGCTAAAATTTCTTTTCAAATGAATCAGCTGTCTGCCCTTTGAGTAAAGATAAAAAAATCCAGAAAAAGCTAACAAATGAGTAGAGTTTCTCTTTACAATTCTACTATAAGGGATTATTTTTATTAATTTAAATCCTTTCCCTCATTTGTTTTAATTATACAAGTAGGGTATAATCATTTTAGAAAAATTAAAGTACAGGTAATAATAACAACAACAGTTCATTACTTAACATACCACTGCCCAGACAAATTCACCATTGACATTTAACTGTATATATGTACATGATTTTTCATTGAATATGGCATGAACTTCTCTCTATTACGTATACATATTTATATATGAAAATAATCTGGACTTCAATGCTCAATGAATTGTAAATAAGAGACATAAATTTGAAATTTAAGCATGTGGCTAAGCCTAGAGCACACAGCTATAAGTTAGAGAAAACTTAATTCACACCAGTGATTCCCATTTTTGAGAGGAAGGACCCATACCTCAGAATGCAGATTGTGCCTGGGGCCACTAGTCCACCTAAGAGGTCCTTTGCCTGCTGCCTGTTCCACATTGACCATGCTGCTGTGGCTAAATGAGGCTTATCCCTTTAGCTGAGGGCAGAATTCAAGGATGAGTTATTACATTATTGCTATTAATTGAAAAAAATGAAACCAAGCTGAATTTCTCTAAATGAAGCCAACATGTATTTAAAGACATGGTCTTCAGCTGGGCATGGTAGCTCACGCCTGTAATCCTAGCACTTTGGGAGGTTGAGGCGGGTGGATCACTTGAGGTCAGGAGGTCGAGACCAGCCTGGCCAACATGGCAAAACCCTGTTTCTACTAAAAATACAAAAAATTAGCAGAGTGTGGTGGTGAGTGCCTGTAGTTCCAGCTACTCAGGAGGCCGAGGCAGGAGAATCGCTTGAACCTGGGTGGTGGATGCTACAGTGAGCCAAGATCGTGCTACTGCACTCCAGCCTGGGCAACAGAGCAAGACTTTGTCACACACAAAAAAATGAAAATAAAGACACACTCTTCAGAGATGATCCTGGTTGCCATAAAAAGCAATCTGCCACTTCTCCCCCTGTAAGAATGGCAGATATGGGGTCCACTCACCCAGCATTGAAAATAGAAGTAAATAACACCTACCATGTATGGAACCATTTCCATAAGGGCAGACCTTATGCCTTGTGCTAGAGGCTTTAATATCTCTTATATCACATAATCATCAATTCTGGGCAAGAGACATTATTAACATAATATTATAAAGAAGGTGATATGGTAGAACTAAGGTGAGTAATTACTCAGGCAATGTCACACAGCCTTGGGGACAGAGACAGAAGTTACTCCAGTGCAGTCTGACTGCAAGGTCAATGTCTTCCCATAAACTGAACCTGCACATCCCATTGCTGTTAACAGCGTCACCATGGGAGGAACTGAGCGATTATTTACAAAGTAAAGTCGGTGGCAGCTCTTCACTTAACAGTAGTGCATAGGTATCCTCTGTTCTGCTAGTTCAAAAGTGCTAGAGAATAGACTGATTCAGAGTTCAATCCACTGACCATCCTTGGAGAAAGGGACTTTCTCAGAAACCCCAAAAATTAAACAAATCAACATCCACCCAAAAGACCCTGAGAAATGAAGAGTTCAAATGCTTTTGTAAAGTTTTACCTTATTTCAAGGAATATTATAATTAGAAGAAATCATTGCTATCAAGAGATTTAAATATTTTCATATTCTAGAAATGTAGCTTTATGAAATAATAGAAAAATGGTAAAATATAAACACCTTCATCAGAGGATTATTTATAATTATACAAGCAACAATAAGGTACTGTGAACTTTTAACAAGGAATGAACACACATATGGTAGAATGCAGGCAAGTGTCAACAAAACTTTGTTAGGATACGGAAAATATTTATAACATGATGTGAAAAACCCAACACTGTATTTATAGCCTGAGCTTAAAATGTAAAACAACACATGTAACAACAGCCTGGAAGAGAAGCCACCCCACAGTTGAGCAGGTGTCCTCCAGCGGTACAATTACAGGTGCAGTTTTCCCCCTTACACTCTCATGCACATGTTTTTTGTTTTTGCTTTTTTTTTTTTCTTTATTGAGCATATGCTACATTTAAGAACAGAGAAAAAAAAACATAAAATTTCAATTTGCAACCACAAGCTGGCCATTTACACCAGTTCTCCTCAAATTGTAATATGCACATGCTCACCTGGGAACTTGTTTAAAATTCAGATTCTGATGAATTTTGCAGCAAATTCTGAGAATCTAGATTTATGGGAATTCTGTGGGTCAGGGACCACAGCTGGAGTGCGATTTCATATACGACACACAAAGAAAGACTACTGCAGATCCTCTCAAGTCAGAGAGCCGGAGACCAGAAACTTCTCTTGTAAGTTCTTTCTTTATAACCTGAATCGGGAAGTGTGCTGAATGGCACCCTGCATCTCCCATGTGCTGATGCCAGCCTGTTCCTTTCCTAGCTGAGCTCTGTTCTGCATGAATTTCAAAATCTGCAGTCCAGCTCATGAGGTTTTCTTCTCCTGGGTAACCTCCCTTTGCCCCTGCTTTGAAATTAAATTCCATTTGCTCTGCTCATGCTGGCACAAAAATTGTCTCAAGTTAGTTTAAGAAAACCATCACTAAAACAATTCTCCTGAGTAGTATAATTATAAAGCTAGTAATGAGACTCCTCGCTAAATGAATAGTGTAGTAGTTAGATTACATTTAGACGAGCACCACATACCCCATTCTGTTTTAATCCGCCCTTAAATGCAATCCTGTTTGCTTACATAAAAGGGCTTTTAGATGGTAATGGTAAGACTATCATATATACTCTTGTAAGATTACACCATATATAAATCGAGGGAGATTTGCTACACAAGGTGTTACCCATGATCTTATCCATGGTGGCAGACATCAGGGAGGCTGCAGAAACTTCTCCAGTGTTGCATCAATGTGGTAAAGGAATCCTAAAATTCAACCTGCAGCAGTTATGTGAGAATTCACTGAAGTCTGATGTGAGTTTCTCTTAGTACATCTGCCAGATGGCACCAGGGCACCATAAAGGGCCTATTTGAAGCTCTTCCCAGCTTGCCACACCATCTCCCCCACAGAATCGTGCCCTTAATGTTCTGCATTGATTGTTTTAGTGCCCAGACTTGTGGGGCATTTTAGTAAGCTATTTATCTTCTCTCTTTCCTCCAAGGTACCTGCAGCTTTCTCAAAGCACGAACGGTGCTCTGCTCCTCCCATTCGAGAAAACCACATCTTTTCGTACAGTACCAGCCCTGTCCCTGAGACTGTGGTGAAAGTGAGGGCTGGTGTAAACGGATTGGGGCATATTGGGCCTCCGGTCACCAGGGCTGCTTTTAACTCCAGCAAAGTGAATATTGTCCACTATCAATAACCCCTTCATGAACCTCAGCTACATGGTACCTATGTTCTAGTATGAGTCCACCCTGGGCAAGTTCCACAGCTACATCAAGCTTGAGAATGGAAACTTATCATCAATGGAAATCTCATCATCATCCTCCAGGAGTACAATCCCACCAAAATCACATGGGCTGCTGCTGATGATGATGGTTATGTCATTGAATCCATTAGCATCTTCACCACCTTCGAGAAGGCTAGAGGGGGAACCAAAAAAGTCATCATCTCTACCCGCTTTGCTGATGCTTCCATGTTTGTGATGGACACAAACCATGAGAGGTAAGCAAATAACCTCATGATCATCAGGAATGCCTCCTGCCCAACCAACTGCTTAGTTCCCCCAGATCAAGGTCATCCGTGACAACCTCAGCATCGTAGAGGGACTCATGACCACAGTTCATGCCATCATTGCCACCCAGAAACCCGTGGCTGACCCCTGTGGGAAGCTGTGGCATGAAGGCTGTAGTGTTCTCCAGGTCATCGTCCCTTCCTCTAATGGCACTGCCAAGGCTGTAGGCAAGGTCATCTCTAAGCAGGAAGCTCACTGGTGTGGCCTTCTGTGTCCCTACTGCCAACATGTTGGTCACAGACCTGATCTGTCTGGGGAAACCTGCTAAACATCATGACATCAAGAAGGCAGTGAAGCAGGTATTGGAGGGCCCTCAAGGGCACCAGGGGCTACACTGAGCACCAGGCTATCTCCTCTCCTTTGACAGTGACACCCACTCTCCCACCTTCTATGCTGAAGCTCGCATTGCCCTCAATGATCACTTTGTCAAGCTCATGTTTTGGTATGGCAATGAATTTGGCTACAGTAACAGGGAGTCTTATGGCCCACATGGCCTCCAAGGAACAAGAGAGCCCAGACCACCAGCTCCAGTGAGCCAATGAGAAGAAAAGAGACCCTCAGCTGCCATGAAATCCCTGCCCCACTCAGTCCCCACCAGACTGAGAATATGCCCTCAACACAGTTTCTGCTCCAGACCCCCTGAAGAGCAAGAAGACTAGGCAGCCCCACCCTCTCGTGTACCATCAATAAAGCCCCCTGTACTTAGCCAAAAAAAAAAAAGCACATAAAAAGCTCCTCTGGTGGGAAGGGAGCTCCCCAGCATGTGCGGTTGGCCCAGTCATGCAAAGGAGCCACTCAATTCACCCAAATCTCTCCTGATGATGATATGCCTTTGACCTGTCTCCTACTGTCCAAAGGACAAAATGCTCCTGATAGCTAATAATCACTGAGTTTTCAACATTATGACACGTTTAGATGCCTTATACGGCCGGGAGCGGTGGCTCACCTCTGTAATCTCAGCACTTTGGGAGGCCAAGGTGGGCAGATCACGAGGTTAGGAGATTGAGACCATCCTGGTCAACATGGTGAAACCCTGTCATTACTAAAAATATGAAAATTAGCTGGGTGTGGTGGCGCGTGCCTGTAATCTCAGCTACTCGAGAGGCTGAGGCATGAGAATCGCTTGAACTCAGGAGGTGGAGGTTGCAGTGAGCCAAGATCATGCCACGAGTGAGACTCTGTCTCAAAAGAAAACAGAAATAAAAGATAAAAAATAAAGATGCCCTATACAACTCCATTTGTCCAGTAAGCCTAGTTCCATAGGTGAAAACAGGCTCAGAGAAGGTGTGTAATTCACTCAAGTTCAACCAGCGAAGGAAGCAGAGCAGAGATTGCAAGTCATGCTTTTCTAACTCCAGGGTACAAATTATTAGCCACTAGGTTCAATCAATGAAGCGCATTCTCAGGTTGCCAGCCCATTTTCATTTTACGGAGCCTAAGTCTACAGCTCTCCTTCCACATGCCTCCCGGCAACTTAGTGAAGTCGTCGGCTTCTCTGATAGGTTAAAGTGTTGAATGCCTCCTGCAAAATTTAGATGGCCCATGTTTTTGTGGAGAAAGACCATGCCTCGCAAGAGCTGTGGGGCCTGACTGAGGCCACAAAGCCAGAGAATCTGCAGAAGTTGTGTTTCCTCATCTAACAGGGCTGAGCCTTGTAATTCCTGCAAGGTGGTGGGGAAGATACTATGCTAAGAGCATCTCTGAGTTTTCCAGGAGCCTCTTTCTGGCTCTCTGAGACTTTCATTTCCTTATCTAGGAAATGAAAATAATTATATCTATGCTTCTAACATTTTAGGGGCGTGTGTGTGTGCGTGCACAAAATGAGATAAGGTATGTAAAGCGTTTTGTAAAATGGAAAATGTTAATGCATGTAAATTATTATTATTATGACTTGACTCAGAATATGCATTGCTTAATAAAGTAAGTTTATCTCTAGTAGTTTAGATGTCGTATGTCATATCAAGGAAAAATAGTATTATGTTACATAGAAGTGTTATATTTATATATTTACCTTATTAAAATATAAAAATACAAGTAGGGTGTTTCCTTAGATGTTGTAAGTCTGCTTTTATATTTTGTTCTTTATCCTGGTTTCAATTTGCATGCTTTGAGTTCCATCTTCAGTAATAGAATTACTCCGTTCTCCGCTGATTGATTCTAGGAATTTGCTGAATGCAGCCAAACTATGACATATTTGCATCTTTAAGGCTTGAAATGTTCTTTCAGTTTTTAAAATGACTTTATTTTGGGGAAATGTATGACTTCTTGAACTAACGGCAAATTAAGTTAATAAAATTCATACCTGCTGTGGGCAATGATGATTATATATCAAAGGAAAAATAAATCAAAGGCTAAATTCCACACTCTGTAATTGATCAAATTTCCCATTCATTTCCGTAGAAATACTTTCTGTTTGGGATTATAATGTCAAGGCATAGAGCAATGATTCTTCCTTTTAAGTTGCTTCTCTCTCTGGCCTTTTCCCACTGCTGGCCCTGTCTCTTTCCTCCTAGCTGGCCACACAACCGTCAGCGTTTTCTGACCACAATTGTTCACTGCACAGCCTACGCTCACAATACTGCAATATTCCTTGCCCTTAGGAAGTACGTTTGTTTGTGATTGTGTTTGCTGATGATTTGTTAACACCAATCACATTTTGAAAACAAACTTGGGGAAAAAAGCTGGTGCAGAATGAGACACGAAGCTGGAATTCAGGCAAGTTGCCCGCAAGGCCCTTCTGGCTCTATTTAGCCAGTGACATAACCACCCCGTTCAGTGACCACACACTCACATATGAATTATCGTGCTTAAAGTAAGGCCAATTCAAGAGAATTTAAAAATGATGTGATCTCTGACAATACTTCTGGAACTAGATAGAGATGACTTAGTATGCATTTTAGGGAGACCATAAATCCATGTCCGCTTGTGCCTGGGTCAACGAATTAGAAATGATAAGATGAGTTAGCAAATATTTATTCCACTAGATGTATATCTAAAATGCGTATTTATTTTGAACCCAAATTAGCCTTTTGTGTAGTTTCTGTTAAAAATTTGTGCTGAGACAGGTTGATTCTACAGAAAACCTTAGTTCTAATCCAGAGCCCTAGAAGTTTCTTAGGATCTGAAGTGAATGATAGTAGCTTTCATGCTGTTATTTATACCATATATTATATTAGGATTTACTTAGTCGATACTTTCATAGGAATACGACATTGATGGATAGCAAAATACACAAAGTAATTAAGTACACAAAAGCACCTACTTGGAAAAATTGCAAAGAGTAGGTACAGACAGAGATTCTTGGCAAACTACTACATATAGAAAGAGATTCGGCTAATTCACATCAGGAGCTAAGAATATTTAGAAGAAGTATTTCTGGCAAGTATACAGTAAACAGAAGATCAGAGGAGATCGTGACTAGTTCAGAAGACTTATCATCAAAAGTCTCCAAAATTCAAATCAAATCAATATGATTCAATTTACCACAGCTTTTACTTTGCAAACACTCTGTGTCAATACACTCTGGCAGGGGCTTTAATATTTAGTGTATTACCCCTAACCTCAAAGAATTTAGACCTTGAAAGGAAAGTTAGAAAAAGGCATAAGGGAATTTAAAAAACAACTTACAATAAGATAATCAAAGAAAGTAATTGATTATTGGCCGGGCGCTGTGGCTCATGCCTGTAGTCCCAGCACTTTGGGAGGCCAAGCTGGGAGGATTGCTTGAGTCCAGAAGTTTGAGAACAGCCTTGGCAACATGGTGAAACCCCACCTCTATCAAAAATACAGAAAGTCCCAGACATGGCCATATGCACCTGTAGCCTCAACTACTATGGAGGCTGAGGAGGGAGGATTGCTTGATCCCAGAAGGTTGAGGCTACAGTGAGCTGACTTCGCACCACTGCACCATGACCTGGGAGACAGACAGAGCAAGAATCTATCTCAAAAAAAAAGGAAAAAAAAGTAAGAAAAGAAAAAGTAATTGATTATTAAGATAGATGCCTGGGTTTGAATTCCAAGTCACTTAATTCTTTGTTTCCTCAGTGACATATGAGAACAATAAGACCATGTAGACCAGTAGACCATTTAGAAACACTGGGTCTAAAAGCACTTTTGAATGTTTCTTCTCTCTCTGGGAATAAACTCATGGGTGGGAACTGAGGCCCTCAAGGATTCAACAACTGGACAAATAAACGTGAAAAGGACAGTAGAGTTAAACCCTGAGTGCCGTGGTGGGTGAGAAGAAAAGAACCCCTTAAGAAGACAGAGTTGCATGTTTCTGTGATGGGTGGTGAGTGGGAGAATCCTGGTGGCATGGGACGGCTGGAGAGGAAGACATGTGGGAACTTTGGGTGGAGTGCAAAGTACATCCAACGAACGAGGGAAGGATCGAAAAGGAAATCTGTCCCTAATTAGGTCACGTGGAACCTTTGTTTTCAAGCAGGGCAGTGATATTCAGAGCTGTGTTTGAAAAACAAAACATTTGGAAATCTGGAAGTAATGTCTAAGTGGGCTGAGAGGCTGGTGATACAGAAAACAGAAAGCGTATCAGGAAGCCTTTGTCGTCCTTTAGTATCTAAGGTGGGAATGGTAGTAGGAAGTGCCAGGAAGGACAGATGAGAACAGGGCTACAACACCCTTGTGATCATGGTCATGGCGGCTGGTCTTTGTACCACAGTAGGTAGAGACTGTCTTCCAAATAGGCTTGCTGGCTGGGGTGAGTCTGTCCTGAGTAGAGGTCTGAGTCGTCACAGCTCTTGGTAAAGATGAATCTGGCAGGAGTGTGGACATGGATTATGAAGGAACTGAACTCAGAGGTGGGAGGTGCTGGGAACAGTTCAGGTGGTAGACATGATTTAGCAAAACTGAACCAAAATGTGTGTGTG
>NW_016107336.1:0-18238 GCF_001604975.1 Cebus imitator
AATAAATGAATATAAAATAAAAATAAAAACAAAGCTACAATATTCTCATTCTATACAAAATGCTAGTAAGCTAGTTTTCTATTTTCTCAGCCCATAAAGAGTCAGAGACACTAAAAATATAAAAGAAAAACACATGCCTTAGCCTGTTTACAAGTAAGTTAACAAATATGTAACCCTGTGCACTTTGGAGGCATAACTACACATCAGCTTGTCTAAACTGTGTTTATAAGAATGACCTAAAAACAATGGCAGAAAGAATGAAACTGTATTCGAGATGTCACAGCTGTTAAAAATTGGGGATATTTTAAGTCCCTGCCTTATAGATTTGTTAGAACTAAATGAAATCTGTGTAAAATGCTTAGCACAGTGTTTGATATCTAGTAACTGCTGATAAATATTAGCTGCTGTGTAATGATGAGAATGATGATGGTGGTACCCATGATACAGCAATGGGTTAGGGAATCAGAAGGAGAAGTAGACAGGAGGAGTATTGGAATTCCTCAGACATTTATTGAAATACTCTTATGTCCCAAGGTGAATTCACAGGTAAATGACACATGATTCCTATTCTTGGACAGGTTGAATAGCATATTATGTGATTATAGTTGACTGTGATCAATGTTATAATATATTGACTTATAAAAGTGGGTGACGACATAGGTGAGGAGGATGTTAATTTTGACCACAAGATTAGGAAAAACTACAGGAAATAGTTGATTTAGTCTTGAAAGATTTTGCTATTTGGTAAGGTGTAGGGATTTCAAGAAAGGACATTCCAGGCAGATGAAACAGACTTTAAACAAAGGCAGGGAGACAGAGAAATCATGCCACTGTCAAGCATGTAGACTAGGGTAAACTCAAAGAATGTATAGCAAACAGATGAGCTGGGAATGCTCCCAGGGCCAGTTTATGATTGCCTAGCATGTTACTGGAAGGAATGTGGATTTCATTTGAAAGGTGGTAGGTTGCTATTGAAAGGTTTAAGCTGAGAAGCTAGATGATTAAATGTCTGCTTTGACACATGCTCACATTGAAGGCAGGGTAGAAAATGAACTCAAGTGGGCAGAAAGTAGAGTCAGGAAGACCAGGCAGGGGCTCTTGTGATGAGTTTGGGTACCTGGTGAGGCCCTGCCATTTGAGAAAAGCTGACAGGTGGACTTGATAAGATTGAGGGGTCTATCAGAAGGGATAGGAGAAACAGGCAGAGAGAGAGGATGTGTAGAAAGTAGAGTCAAGATAAGACTTTGCTGACCTGAGCTTGGGCAATTGGGCAATACAAGGAAGGAACTTTTTACAAACCCGAGATTTATGTTTTAATCTTCATGATCCTCTAGTGGCAAGAAAGAAGTTGGATCTTTAATACTATTTCAATTCCAGGCTTATTTGATGTTTTCTTGTTCCACCCAAGAGATTACCACTTGAATTATGCCACAGGGCTAGAACCAAATTAATGCCATTTATTTTTCTAAAATGTTCAAGTAGGGATAGACAAATTTGTTCCCCAAAAATAAATTCTAACCTCAAAATGGCCATATATAATTCAGGGCTTGGCCATCTAATGTGATAACCACTAACCAATGTGGCTTCTGGGCACTTGAAATGTGGCTAGTCTTATTAGAGACGTGATGAGGGTATAAAACACTTACCAATATTGAGATATTCAGTATGAAAAGAAGATATAATATTTCATTAATTTTTATATTGATTACATGTTGAAATAATATTTTGGCTATATAAGATTAAATAAACTATATTACCAAAAATTTCCCTTAAAAAGTTTTAATGTGACTACTAGAAAATTTAAAATTACATCTATGGCTCACATTACACACACACACACACACACACACACACACACACATATTTTTTTTTAAGAGAGAGAGAGCTAGGGTATCACTCTGTTGCTCAGGCTGGAGTGCAGTGGTACAGTCGTGGCTCACTACTTTGACTTCCTGGGCTCAAGGGATCCTTGCACCTCAACCTCCCCAGTAGCTGGAAATACAGGTGCACACAACCAGCTAATTTAAAAAAATTTTTTTGTACCAATGTGGTCTTGCTACATTGCCCAGGCTGCTTTCAAACTCCTGTTCTCGCCTGGCCTCCCAAAGTACTGAGATTACAGAATAGAGCCGCTGTGTCCAGCCCCATATTATATTTCTATTGAACAGTGGTGGTCTAAGAAATTTGAGTTTTGCAGTGCCAGTATTTAATGACTATGTACAGACCAAGGGTATATTTTTTACTACTGCATCCTCTTCCCATTACTGAGGAATGTCTAACCTCTGGATGTTTTCTGACACCTTCCTATGTGTCTTTATTCTTATTAAGAAAGTAGTTACCATAGTAACTGCCACAAAACCTTGTATTTACTATACCTGGAGGGAAAGTCATAAACAGACATCAATCTGTCATTCAGGTTTTCAGGTTTACTCATTTATATTTTTCTCATGTCTATCTGGGTTTTCCTTTGCAACCAAGAGTAGGAGACCTGTCCTCTTTTCTTTTTCTTTCTTTCTTTTTTTTTTTTTTTTGAGACAGAGTTCTGTCTTGTCTCCCAGGCTAGAGTGCAATGGCATGATCTTAGCTCACTGCAACCTCCGCATTCCAGGTTCAAGTGGTTCTCCTGCCTCAGCCTCTTGAGTAGCTGGGATTACCTGCACCTGCCGCCATGCCTGACTAATTTTTGTATTTTTAGTAGAGACAGGGTTTTGCCACATTGGCCAGCCTGGTCTCGAACTCCTGACCTCAGATGATTCCCCCGCCCCGGCCTCCCAAAGTGCTGGGATTACAGGCGTAAGCCACAGTGCTGGGCCAAGACCTGTCTTCTAACTCCCATCTATGTCACTGGCTTCTCTGGGTCTGCATAAAAACAGTCATTAACCATGCTGACCTCAGGGCGGATCTGTGGATACATAGTTATAAAATATTTTGAAAGTGATTCTTAGGGTACAGTATCTGTCTAAGTCACATATTTTAACATGAAAATAGCATCTAACATTACTTAGAATAATGGAGGAAGGCCGGAGAGAGACAGTAGTTTCCTCTGGTGATTATGGGTTGGGAAGATGTAGGAGAGAGAAAAGGAGTAAGACTAGAAAAACTCATGGAAGCCTGACCAACATTAGCATTTGTTCTCATCAGCATAAATAGTTCTTTTCCTGTATTCAGCAACAAGTCTCCACTGGCTGGGAGAAGTTTGGGAGCCCAAGCTATGCACATAGTTCATCTTGGCTTTGATGTGGAAAAAGCAAACAGGTTGGAGTGTTTTTTTTAACTTGATCATCATATTGTGTGATTCTTTAGGTGTTAGAATCTTAGATGGCTCATTTATTGCCATCTAAGTTCCATTCACGAGTGGATTCTGTTTTAACATGCTTGCTCCTTAGTGAGTCTCATCTGGACAGACACAACAGATGCTGAGACAGGGACTGTGGGAAAGAGAGGAATTATTAGTGTTACCTTCACCTAGGACAGGTGTGGCTTCAAAATGTCTATATAGAATGGCCTTAGGGGATACAATATGGTTGAAAGTGGAGGCTGGGTGCTTGCCCTTTCAGAGGTGTTTGCCTAGCAAAGCAAGCTGTTGTCACTTGGGGCTTGTGCTTATTTGAGGTGGCTGGGAGAAGGTTTATGAGAATCGAGGTCAGGGCAGGGGTTTTGGCTCAAGATCCCTCAACCCAAGCTACGCCTTTGGCATTTCACAGAAATGTGGCAAAAATAATAAAAGATTCTCGGCTTTAGGTTTTATTTGCACATGCTTTATAAATCTACCTGAAGCTTTCCAACTGATGATGCACTTGACCATTTGAAAATCCGTTCAGTGACTTATCCCACGTACAGAGAACCATCCTAAAAGAAAATAGGGAAAGTTGCTCCCATCCCATCTTGAGACATTCCCACTCACTCTTCATTGGTATTTGGGAGGTCCTCCACTCAAGAACTGAACTGAAGGGAAACATGAGTGCATAGCAGAAATGCAGTCCTGCTAGGGAAGGTTCAAGGAGAGTTAAGTGCCATTGTTTTATGTTTTGAGGTCTCCCTCCCTCTTCCCTTCCTAGGGGGCAGGGCAAACTGGATGATGCTGGGGGTGGGGGAAAGGAGAGACAAGTGTGGTTTTCCCATCGGAGCTCAAATAGCAGTTAGAATTATATAATGGAGCGGCCCTGAGTCAGGTGACGGGATCACTGAGTAATTCCCTGCAGAAGGAGACAAACGGCATGTTAAAAAAAAAAAAAAAAAAAAAAAAAAAAAAAAAAAAAAAAAAAAAAAAAAAAAAAAAAAAAAAAAAAAATCCCAGGCTGTGAGTTCCAGACTTCCAAGCTGCAGTTTCCTCTGAATCCTCTCCAGGCTGAAACAGCTGTACGGGCTTGCTGAGTCAGAAGACTTCTAGAGGTTGGGGATGGCCGAGGCAGGTCCGGGGTCTGGTTTGGATCTCCGGCTTACTTTCTGTTTCATTTTGAAATGTTCCCGGTTTCTGAAACCGGTTGCCTCCGATGTGAAGTAAAACACAGGACGCCAGCTGGGCTTTTAAGGACTGGGGCTCTGTCAAGGTAAGAGGCAGTCTGTGCCCCACCGGCCGAAGTCTGCCACTTTAGAGAGGTCTGAGTACTTGCAGGTCACACCCAGGAGGGGTTGGTGCCCCTGCCAACTGTTCTGGGCTCTGAATGAGGTGGAGAGACCATCGTGGAGGCGGTTTATGGTTAGAAAAGGGATAAAATGGACCCTCCCTGCCGGATGGGTGGCCACCTAGTCCACGGTGAGTTGAATTCATCTCCCGACTTTGGTTGACACCCTCCCCTTCTCCATTCCATCCCACGTGGGAGCTGGTCATCAGCCAGGGAATTGGCACAGCTGGGAAGGAAGGCGAAGGGGCTGCCTGGCACCGAGAGGGCTGCATGGGCGTGTGTAGCATGTGTATTTTCAGAGCCCGACACTTGAGGAGACTGTTGCTCAATTTAAGAAAGCACAGCTATTGGAAACCCAGCAAACAGACCCAGAGAGGCGGATGCATGTGGGAGCAAAGAGCTTTGGGACGCCTTTAAGGTAGGCACTGGCATCGGAAGTCATGTTACTGCAGTTTGTTTGTTTGTTTGTTAGGTGGATTTTGTATTGGTTTGATGCTTTGTTCGGTTTAGAGAATTCTCCTTTGACAGAGCTGCCAATATGAATAGATTTGGTTTTGAAACCTTCAGACCGGGTTCATAGGATGTCCTGGAGCCCACGGTGTTAGCGTAGATGCCTCAAAGTCAGAGTGGATACAAAACGGGTGATGATTTTCAAAGGAGATTCACTTGCAAATCTCACTGCAATGGAGACTTGCGGGGAGTCCTGGTGCCTGCTGAGGCAGGCAGCTCTTAGGAACCTCAGGAAGTTTCTGACTTAAAGAGACAGGAAAGGAAAAATCAAATCCGCAGCTGTTATTTTGGGGAAAGTGGGTTCAAGGAGAATTTGTGGATGAAGAAAAAGGAAAGAAGACTTGGAAAACAAATGGATAAGTAAGGGATAGCCTTGGTGGGATCTCAGCTTGGGGCCGTGGCATTTTGAGGTTTGCTGCATGGAGATAAAAATCAATATGGGAACTGATAACAGCTCACTCAGCATGAACAAGAGATGCTACATGGATTCTTTTAACACTGACTGCTAAAGAGCCTAAGAAATGGCAAGGTGTTAGTTTGGAAGAGTTTATTTCTAAGTGTTATTTATTTTTTATTTTTTGGCCCCATGAGCTGCTCTGAACAAAATATGGTGATGTTAGAACCAAAAGGAAAGTATCCTTAGAGTGGTATCTATAAAGAGGTATTCAAGTTTTCACTGCCTTTCATTCTTTTTCTGCCTTGCTCTCAGTTTTGGGCAAATTATATGAGTTGAATGTATCTGATAGAAACAACTCTTTAAAAAGGGGCCGGGTGCGGTGGCTCACGCCTGTAATCCCAGCACTGTGGGAGGCAGAGGAAGGTGAATCACTTGAGGTCAGGAGTTCAAGACCAGCCTGGCCAACATGGCAAAACCCTGTCTCTGTTAAAAATACAAAAATTAACCGGGCGTGGTGGTGCACGTCTGTAGTCCCAGCTACTGGGGAGGCTGTGGTAAGAGAATCGATTGAACCCAGGAGGCGGTTGCAGGGAGCCCAGATCTCACCACTGCACTCTAGCCTGGGTGACAAAGTGAGACTCTATCTCAAAAAGTAAAAGAAAAGGAACAACTCTTTAAAGTGGTACAGTTATCTTTTAAGAGGATATTTGAATATCAGAATCGAATAATGATCCTAATCTGAGGTTCTCAAATCTTCAAAACCATGGATCACATTTGGGAAGCAAAAAGACTGTGGATCATGAATTTCTAGTCTTTACTATAGCTCTATTAACCCCTTCTCTTCTGATGCTCAACAAACACATGATGCTCAAAATAGTTTTGGTTTTGAGTGTGTTGCCTTGTACACTAATTCTTTAAAATGTGCTCATCCTCATAGATCATGGTGCCCACATTTTCCATACCAAGGACTGGGACCTGTGATCTTACAGAGGGTTTTTATGTTGCTTTCAGCATGAGAGACAGTCTGAGAAATACAGCTCGGATGCCAGGTTTTATTCATTTCTAGGATAGTCCAATAGTTTATGGGACAACTGGTAAAATAGGACAGATTTTGAAATTTCAGTCCTTCTGGAAATCAAGGTGCTTTGATTAAAAACATAGGTTTTTGAGTCAGGTTGACTGGGGTTTCCATTCCGATTCTGCTACCTTTCAGTGAGTGGCACTGAGCAAGTTTATTGACCTTTCTAAGGCTCGGTTTCCTTATCCATAAAATTGGAGAGTAATACCACTTTACCTCACTGGCTGTATGGGAAGTTAATTATATAGAACATCCCACAGCACTGTGCCTGGCACACTTAGTGCCTTAAAAAGTACCTATTATTGTTGTTATCATTTATGGTATCTAGTGACCACAAAGTACTTGAAAAACAGTGTCACTTTTTCCCTTGAATGTGCCAGTGAATAAAGAGTATACAGGTATGTGAAACTCTAGCTCATATTTGTGATCCTGCAAATATTTTGGAATTAATTCAATAACATTTGTATTCTGCTGTATGAGAAGGCATGTTTGTCCCCGTGTTTTCAACAGAAGGGGAAATTTAACTGGTTTAAGCCAGAGAGGGCATCAGCAGCAGCACCAGATAAGCAACATTTGTCCACAGACTCCCTGCACTCTACCACTGGGTCACAGCGACCCCACACTAGGGAGGGCCCAACAAGGACAAAGTAGCCCTTATCTCTGGACAGCCCCAGACACCTTCTAATGGATACAGTTTGGTGTGGCAGGTTTGATTTTCCTGCCTCGGCCATACTATAAGTTATGATCCTGCCCTTTTCTCATCCTGAATCTGATGGGCTTAGAACTCCCGTAGGTTTCTACTCCACTTGGAAAATTTCTGCAGATGGGCTGGAGTGGTCCATGACTGTACACTTCCAAGCCTCCACTAGGGACAGCACAGAACCTACCACCCTTATATGGCCCCTTAATGACTGTGTTTTTGTTTTCTTTTTGCAGTCTCCTAACATAGGGATTTAATGCCTCCCATAAAGCAAACTTCTGATCGTATGCTGTAAAGTCCAAAGACAGTAGCATAATTACTCTAAAGGGTAAAGATGCCAAAGGCCTTTACTTTGGCATTCCACGGGTATTCGGCTTCCTACAAAGTTCAGGATCCACAGTTGCAGGGAAAGGATTTCATGAAAGTTCTCTAGGTATAGCTCGGGCTTCTCTAGGAAGCTAACTGGATAAAAAAATCTCTCCTGGAACTTGTCCTAAAGAAGGCAGAGTGAAAAATAGTGTAGGGTGTTTTCTTCTGAGAAACCCATCACAAAGATAACACGAATGTCTAAAATTAAGAGAAACAGAAAAAATAATCCAACGGAATACAGAAAGATGAGACATACATTTCAAAAACAGTTGAGATGGAAAAACACCCAAACCTGTATATATTATAATGCTAAGGGAAAAGAAGAAGGTGTGGAATGTTGGAGAAATAGCAGAGAAAGTGCTATTGAAAGACTTGTTTATAAGTTCATCTGCCCTGGGTAAATCATTCAGTTGAGTCAGTTTCCTCACTTACAAAATAGTAAAAATAATTCCTACCCTACTGTCAGGGCATCAAAGAGGAACGTATGATATCCTATGTCCAAACTGAAAGGAAGACAAGAACCCAAAGTACAAACTTGTGTTAACAACTATTTGGGATTAAAGAAATTGACCTCCCAAAAAAGGAATATGTGTGTTACCGAGAACCAGGATTTTCTTATAGATAGTAATGAAGAAAATCACCTTGGGTAGTCCATAGCTAATGTGTTCGTTTGCTAAGGATGCCATAACAAAATACTACTAGATGGCTTAAACAATAGAAATTTATTTTCTCACAGTTTTGGAGGCTGGTAAAGTTGGTTTCTCCTGATCTCTCTCCTTGGCTTATAGATGGCTGCATTCTCGCCTCATCCTCCCATATAGTTGCCCCTTAGTCTGTGTGTGTGTGTGTGTGTGTGTGTGTGTGTGTGTATCCTAATGTCCTTCTCTTTTTTTTTGCTGTTTTTTGTTTTTGTGTTGAGGCAGGGTCTGTCTCTGTCACCCAGGCTGGAGTGCAGTGGTATGATCTCAGCTCTCTGCAGCCTTGGTCTCCTGGGCTCAAGTGATCCTCC
The DNA here is from genome assembly GCF_001604975.1 of Cebus imitator. Taxonomy (NCBI): domain Eukaryota; kingdom Metazoa; phylum Chordata; class Mammalia; order Primates; family Cebidae; genus Cebus; species Cebus imitator. Next base: position 8,689 of record NW_016107336.1, read on the forward strand.
CACCTCAGCCTTCTGTGTAGCTGGGCCACAGGGGTGTGCCACCACTCCAACTAATTTCTTTATTTTTTAAATTTTTTTGTAGTGACAGTCTTGCTATGTTGTCCAGGCTGGTCTCGAACTCCTGGGCCCAAGTGATCTCCCTCCTTGGCCTCCCAAAATGCTGGGGTAGCCACTACACCTGGCCCTAACATCTCCTATAAAGACACCAGTCATATTGGATTAGGCCCCACCCTTATGACCCCATTTAACCTTAATCATCTCTTTAAAGGCCATATCTCCAAATATGGTCTCATTCTGAGATACTAGGGCTCAGGGCCTCAACATATGAATTTGGAAGGGAGCACAATTTAACCCAAAATAGCTATCAAGTTAATTAAGAAAACTAATTAAAAGATGCATTCTTCTTGTTTTAGGAATTGATCAGATCCATTAGGGAACATGGTACCTCCATAGAAGAAAATGGTATCTCCAGACTGCAGTGAGGAGACTCTGTGAAAGGCAGCCTGGCAGACCTGGCCCAAGCTTCCAGAGAAGCCTGACTTTCTAGAGTATTTGAACTATGAGAGAAAGGGACCTTGCTTTATTGACTTCCACCTGCGCACTCTGTCAAAGCACTGGCAGATTGTACCTAACAAGTTTGCAGCTCTGTGGTGACAGCTGTTCTTGGAGGATGGATTTAACATAGTTTTGAATTTGATGTTCCTTTAAGGTCAAAAGGATTATGGCATGTCTCTTTTTCCCACTTCCTTTCACTATTCCATCACTTAAAGGAAGATTGATCCTATCATCCAGGTTTCTGCCGTGTTCTGCAGAATCATACATGCTCTTCTCTGTTTCTTCATTCAGTCCTCAGCTCTCCCTGTCCCCATTCAGCATGAACAGTGATATTCAACGACATGGTTACTTGAAATACACACACCTAAGCACATGCATGCATACACATACACACTGATTTATATATTTTTGAAACAGAATTGGTCAGTAGAGCGGAAGATGATTTGCAAGCGGTATTTACAAGTGACTTCCTTTCTAAATGTCGGATCTCAGAATTCAGAGAAAGAGATAGGAAGTCCAGCTCATAGCTGAGGTATTCTCATAAATACAGGAAGTGCAGGGGAACTGACGCCTATTCCAAATGAACAGACATGAAAAGGCATGGACAAGAAAGTAATAACAAGAGTGCAGCAGGTGATTTTCAGGTGTACACAGATGAGGGTGAGCCTGTTCACTGCTTCCTCTTCCCTCCACAGCTGTACCATTAGCAGGACCGTTTGCACGCTCTGTAAGGCATAGACCAGTTCCCTGGTAGCAGCCTACATGCTCCATTCAAACTGGAAAATGCAACGTAAAGGGGGAATCATGCAGGCAAGACGTGTACTTTGATTTTCTTTTCAAAAAACAACTGATGATGGTGAAAAATTATATTTGCAGGAACAAAGCAGCACACATTTAGTAACTTGTAAAACACCCTGTCACGTCTTTCTTCATTAAAAATATGGTATGCCTCCAATGCCCAAGAAGGAAGTATTCGTTCCCTGATCTCACCTCCTGATTCTCACAAAAAAGAACTCACTCAGTTATGAGTAGACAGACTTACCCTTAGACCAGGCTCCATTTCAGAGGCAGAGAAGTAACAGGTTATTGTACAAAATTAGTTTGCGCAAGCTTCAAGCTATTTAGCTGCAGTGGTCTGGCCAAGTGTGAAGTGCTCTTGTCATTGTTATTAGAATGAGGCTGTTGAAAGACCCTGTGATGTAATTCTGAGTATGTTGGCACCTGTATTATTTAGCTCTGATTTCAAAGTTCATGACTTTCCCAAAAAAGGACCTGGAGGCTGAAAATGTTAAGGACAAACATTCAGGAATAAGTCATCAAACTTTAAGAAAACGAATTAGTATTGGCTCCCTTTGGCTTTCATATAAACTAGGAACTATTTTTTTTTTAATTTAAAGTTGGTTTGTTCATCTGTAGAATTTCTCAAGTAAAAAAAATATGTTTTTATAAATATCATGTCTTTTTCAGTAAAGCAAAACCAACTACCTTGTGAGTATTTTTGTTATTGTATTTAATCAGTAAGCATTTATTATCTACTGTACTAAGGACAAGGTATTGTACAAAGAGTTTCACAGCATATGAGAAAAGGAATCAGATCTACTCATACCTATTCAGGGGAATAAAAAATGTACATAGAAGTTTTAACAGAATATAGAAAATGACAGTTTCCATGAGAACAGAAAAAAAAGATTACTGAGGATGATAAGAGGGAGATGTTTATTCTGGCTAGAAAAGGCTTTAGAGATGTTTTTAATCTAAGAGTCTTGAAAGCTGAATAGATATATTTTAATATAAGAAAATGGTGAAGGAAGGAGGGAGGCAGGAGATATTTTCAAGAAAGGAAGGGGGGTAAGCGGAATGCCAATTCATAGCGAAAGGCATGCCTGGAGTGTGCCTGAGGCATGGTGGCCAGGCCAGTTTTGTTGGAGGAGAGGGCAGAGAGAAAGGGATCTAAGGTAGATGCATTGAAAAGAATTTGAATACCAAGCCCAGAAGTGACATGGTCAGAGCTGACGTCTATGTGTAGGGCGGAGTGAATGGAGGGAGACGGGAGTGCCATCAGTTACAAATGCAACTGCAGTGGTGGGGAACATAATGGTAATAAATAATAATGATAATAAATAATAGGAACAGCTCCCACTTGTTGAGTGCCTAGTAGTTACTTCGTAGATTATGTCCTTTAATCTGCACAGCAAGCCTGTATGTTAGGTACAAATGCAGCTAGTGCTCATTTCTCCAAGGTCTGTTAGGTACAAACACAGTCTGCCCTTGGTATCCACAGGGAATTGGTTCCTGGATGCTTCTACTCTCTCCTGCAATCCCCCAACCCCTGCCATGTTCAAGTTCCTGACATAAATTATCAGGAAATATATATTTCCATATAATCCATGCACATCCTTACACATAGTTTAAATCATCTCTAGCTTACTTATAATACCTAATAGAACATAAGTGCTAAGTAAATAGTTGTTATACCATATTGTTTATTAAATTTGTGTTATTTGTATTGCCATATAGTTATTTGTTATTTTTGCCTGGCATTTTCAGTCCCCCCATGGATTGAACAGAGGGCTGACTGTACAGCCAATCTTCATTTTTCTTGGATTCCGCTTTGGCAAAATTTGCCTACTCACTAGAATGTATTTGTCACTCCAAAATCAATCCTTGTGGTGCTTTCACAGCCATTCACAGACATGTGCAGAGCAGCGAAAATTTGAGCTGAGATGGAACAAAGCGAGGCTCTGCCTCCTTGTTGGAGCTCTCATCCTGTAAATATGTCCTTTTTGCAGTCTATTTTGTGCTTTTTTTTTTTGGTTTTGCCATTTAGAATGGCCCCAAGCATCGTGCTGAAGCGCCATGCAGTGCTCCTAACTTCAGGGAGGCTGTGATTTTATGGAAAACATACAGTGAGCATGGCTCAGGCATGAGTGATAGTGCTGTTGGGCGTGTGACTCCAGTGTTAATGAATCAACAGTATATGTTAAATCTGGTGTGGCTCCACAGAAATAAACAGAAAACCAAAGGTATGGACAGGTGGGCTGGAGAAAACATGCTCACAGAGACTTCATCTTGCATTTCCCCCAGTAGCAATGGTTCAGCATTTGCTAATTCAGTGTTCACAGTACTTTATGAGACAAAACTGCCATAAATAGTGAGAATCCATTAGTTATTTACTTCCCACAGAGAAGGAAACTGAGGCTTGGAGAAATGAGAAACTTGGAGGCTGCACAGCTAGCATGAACTGACACTGAAATGTCATAAATGGCACACATTTCAAAAGACATTAATGGGCCCGGACATGGTGATGACAAGGAATGGAAGAGAGGAGGCAAAGTGTAAATGATTGAGGGAGTAGAATCAATAGGCTTTGGCCACACCGACTGCACATGTGGAGGGCTAAAAGGAGGAAGAGGTACAGGAGGACCCTAAAATCAGGTGGAGGTGATGGAAGGTTGAGTCTGGAGGGCCTGAGGGTCAAGGTTCCAGGGAGGATAGGCAGCAGGTTTAGCAGGAAGTAAGGACTGAGGCTGGGGGCAGATGGGCACGCTATTACTTCCCTAGCACTCACTATGTTCTAGATGCCCCTGAGAGGCTTTAGCTAAATGATCTCATTAAATCCTCATGACCCTATGAGAGAGAAAGAGGGACTATTATACCCATGTTACAGATGAGGACAGTGAAGCTCAAAGACATCAAGTAACTTATCCCTGGACATCCTGCTGATAAACCATAGAACAGGCAATGCAAACCCAGGCAAAGGGATCCTGGCTAGTTGTGATCACAGTGAGACATTTTGGAGTTTCAGATCTTGGAGGAAGAGAAACATTAATATTATGATACCTGAACTTGTTCTCTAGTTTCTTGTTTTTAATTTTACTTTTTCCATTATTCTCCTTATACCACATATTTTTCTACCTTCATGTTTCTGTTCAAATTCTTTTCCCCCACAGGAAGATTCTTCTCTCCTAGCCTTGAGGTTTTCTTGTTTTGTTTGGTTGATATTGCAAAAGGGTGATTAAAATTATTTGGTAGCTGAAAAAATTGGACATTTTAGTTGTGTTATGTTATATTGCGCTGTTGAGTGAAAATATGCAAACATTTCAGTGTTTCCTAGAGAATAACATATATTACTGAGAAGCCACTCTTGCATTTCACATTGATGGAGCTGCAGGTGACTTACAGATGTGCTTATTAACAGAGGAGAGGCACAGCTATGCTGTTTTTCTACTAGATTTGGATAACCTGGAACAAAAAGATATGGTCCTCATTTTACATTTCATCTCTGATCTAAATTATCCCTGAACCTTCTTAAAGGCCTGAAGTCTCTCTTCACATTTCCCAAATTTGTATTGCTGAGAATTATTTGCCCATGTTCCTGAGCTATTACGAAATTAAATAACCCTCAATACTTAGATATTAAGGGGCATTCCCACAGCCCTCTTAGTAGTACTGTTCTTACGGATAAAAGTGTTTCCAAATACAACAAATGTTTCATCTTCATTATATTAAAAATTGTGAACAATACATAATAGGGAAAAACTCTTAACAGAATATTGGGCTCCTTTCTTGTTTCTAAAATGGCCCTCCAAAATGTGCAAGGAGGTGGGCATTCTTTCTGACCACATGGAAGGTGCTGTCTCCCGAGCTGTGGCGCTCCATAAAACACCTATGCCCACAGAGTTCCAATGCTGAGGATTGCAAGAAGAAAAGTAAGCTTGAATCTTTGTAGGTAAGTGGAAAGGAGTTCTCTTACAAGGGAGTCTCTATTCTTTGAAATAGCCCAAGTCTGAAACCCTTCATTTATAAATTAAAGAAGAAACCTGCTGAACTATACTGAAACCAGGGAGAGAGAGAAGCAGTGTTGCTGGCAACCGTGTATACTCAGTCAGCTGTAACTCTTAGGTGAGTAAATTCTGCATGTGTGTAGAGACTTGGTAGTGTAGAAACAAAGGCTATGACCAAGAAACCTTAAGAAATCTTTGTCCTCTTCTTAAACTTACATACCCTATAAAGGGAACTGGGAAAAGTCAAGCCACGTTTGATTTCACAAACACTTGAAACCATGTTTCAAGCATCCTGGACGGAATCAAGTCCAAAGTGGGCTTTGCCAAACCCAGGGGAAATTCACTCCATATGTTTCTGATTCATTTATACTTTAATCATCAAAATAATGTTTTGCAAGGACTAGTTTTGTCCAAGAAAGCTTTTACGAGCCGTTTAAAACACTATTTTGAAAACAGGAAGTTCTGTTTTGCCAAGAGCTGACAGACACCTGAGCACCGGCTCTGGAATTGGTTGCTGGGGCAGAAGTTCTGGATACTGAGGAATCCAGCACGGCAGAGCTGGCTTTATCATTCCCTCAGGGAGTCTGTGTTGAATGCCCTCTCTACTCACCAGAATTATAGAACTCTTTCAGGGAAAAGAACTCCAGGGAAAAGTGACCACTGGCTTTCATGATTTCTGCTCAGATTCATCACCCTTCGTGGAATCTCATGCCCCCTTCCCCACATTCCATTTGCTAAAATGATGGCTCAGAGATAACTTCTCTGCTGAAATCATCATGTTAGAATTGTAGCTCTTCAAAGCCGAAGGTAAAATTTCACAGAGGAACCTGGAAAACAGCAGCTTCAAAGGAGTCACTGACTCCAGGAAAAGGAAAAGAAAAATTCCCTTTCCTTCTGAATTTCTTTAAATTTGTTTTTCATGGCAAAATACACATAACATGAAGTTTAGCATCTCGGCTATATTTAAGTCTTCAGGCTTGTGGCATAAAGTACATTCACAGTCCTGTGCAATCATCACCATCATTCATTCCTCTCCAGAACTCTTCATTTGCAAGAGTAAAACACTGTGCCCATTAAACAGTAACTTTTCATTTCTCCCTCCCTCCAGCCCCTTGCAAACATCATTCTACTTTCTGTTTTAATTAAGGAGTAACTAAATTCATCTGATGACATGAGCTTTTTTGTCACTAAAATATGAAAGGACTTTTGTTGTGTGGATTCTCATACAAGGGATATTGGAGATATAGTAGGAAAATGTCTTTGATGACACAAATGGACTCCACTGATCCCCAGGCAAATCATGAAACTAGAGCTCAGTGAAGGTGTTTCACCAGGGAGTTCTGCTGCTGTGTTGCTCTTTTGATGATCTGATAGTAAAAATGTATAGAACCTTCTTGAAAAAAAAAAAATGTGGTTGTCAAACTTTAAAATGCGTTAGAATCTCCCAGGGATCTTGTTAACCTGCAGATTCTGATTCAGCAGGTCTGAAGTGGGGCTCGAGATATTACATTTCTAACAAGCTCCCAGGTGATGGTAATGCTGCTAGTCCATGCACCACACTTGGAGAAACAAGGTCCTAGAACAGTGGTTCATGACCTTTGGCCGTCTTTTTAAGATTCTAACTCAAATATTCTGGGTGGGATTTGGGCCTAGGTAATTTTAAAGTACTTCAAGTAATCCTAAAGTACAGCTAGCACTGAGAACCTCTGACCTGGGGAAATTGAGTTAATATTTTTAGTCTGCCTCTCTTAAAATCAGATATCTCCTCTGAGTCGTTGAGTATTAGATTACAGGGAATTCATACTTGACTTCTCGAGTAAGAGCCTTAAGTGGCTATTTCTGTGTTCCTGATAAAAGAAAGAGGCGAATGCTTCAGATTCCAGATATGCTAACTACAGAGCTGACATTCAGCTATGAAAATCTAGCAACCTGTCTTGTATTTTCACCCCTGTAGAGGGTATTCCTAGGCCGGATATGGTGACTCCTGCTTGTAATCCCAGCACTTCAGCAGGCCGAGGCGGGAGGATCACTTGAGCCCAGGAGTTTGAGACCGGCCCAGGCAATGCGGTGAAACCCCATCTCTACCAAAAATATATATGCTCAGATACTTAGACACATAATTGAGAACTCAGAATCTTGTGCTAAAAAAAAAAAAAAAATCAAGAGAAAATGTTATCTTAAAAATGTTAAGAACAGGCCAGGTGTGGTTCACACCTATAATCCCAGCACTTTGGGAGGCCCAGGCAGGTGGATCACCTGAGGTCAGGAGTTTGAGACCAGCCTGGCTAACATGGTGAAACCCCATCTCTACTAAAAATGTAAAAAATTAGCCAGGCGTGGTGGCACACGCCTACAATCCCAGCTCTAAGGATGCTGAGGCAGGAGCGTCACTTGAACCTGGGAGGTAGAGATTGCAGTGAGCCAAGATCACACCACTGCACTCCAGCCTGGGCAATAGAGTAAGACTGAGTCTCAAAAAAAAACAGCTCACAAATGTTAAGCACAAATGTTTCAATTCACTTGTCTCCAGCATTTGTTTATTAAAGTAATGTAATATTACTTCTGTGGAACATCTGATTCTGATTTTAGCTGCATCCTGATGGATCTTCTTGGTTGAGTCATTTGCAAAGTGCACCTCTTAGAAGCTGAATGTGCTGTCTGTGGTTGAGGTAATTAAATACTGTGGACTTAAACATTAGAGAATGCCTGCCAAAGATAATTATTTCAGTTTAGCTTAATTGAGACAAAACTTCTCTTCCTCACAATAATTAGCCAACAGGAGCAGTTATTTTTTAAGGCCACTCCTAATTTCTGATAATCAAACTGTGGCAACATAATAAAGAACATATCCCTGTTTATTCTGGCAGATGGATGCAGACCCCATTTAGCTAACAAACACATCAACTTATTGAAATATTAAACCCAAAAGAAGAAGAATTAAGTACACAGCAGTATTTTAGAACTTAAATTTAATCTGCCAAAAAGCCACTCTTATTCACCCCATCTTTTTGCCAATAGTATTAAAATGGCAGGCTTTAATTAAAAATTAAAATTAATTAAAAATTAGAATGAAAGACTTTGATGCCATGTAAACATTTCCCATTTTATGCCGTGGGCAGCTCATATGCATGAGCCAAAGACTGACCAAAACCAATCATCATTGCAAATGTCTTCTTAGCTGTTTTCTCTGTAAGCTAAAACTGTGTAGTAGTGATCAGTAGTAGACTGGTAATTAATGGAATAGACATGACCGGGACAGACTTGAAGAGGTGTTTCCTGTTCTTCCCTGCAATACCTGTTTTGAGATCTTGTGTGCTCTGTCCTGGCCCTTTGAGCTAACGTAACCCACTCATGCTCTAGGGCTGAGCAGCACAAAGCAGCCAGAGCTGGAAGAAACAAATCAGGGCCTCTCTTGCTTGTTTCTTCTCTGATTCCATTTCCACCCAACACTAGCCCTAGGACCCAGGCCATTCTTCTTGGCCTTTTTGCACATCATACTTATCTGTGTTCTTTTCAGTGCTTAGAATTCAGCTTTTCTCATAGGCTTAGGGTTTGCCACCCTTAAAAGGGGCTTAAAATATCCCCTACTGCCTCCTCAGCTGGGAACTTCCCACCCCCGCCCCTTAGCCCCGGGAAACCCATTCCCAGTATAACAACAGGAGCCAGGCCGGGCCAGCAACAATTACAATAAACTATCAACAAACCTGGGGTAAATGAAACTAAATGAATCTGGCCTCCAGGTTACTGAAGACACCCATGTAGGGCAAAAGGATGGGAAAGATGGAGGCGCCCTCCCGTGCCTGAGGGAACCGATGGCCCCCCTTGAATTTGGGTTCATGCATATTCTTCTCTAGAACACCTGGCCACTTCTCATCACTGGGACTCGAGTTTTGAAGTTGAGGTTTGGGAAGGTGGCATGAGGAGAGAGACCTTAAATTTGTATATTCTTGGCCAGGCACAGTGGCTCACGCCTGAAATCCCAGTACTTTGAGAGGTCGAGGTGGGTGGATTGCCTAAGGTCAGGATGTCGAGACCAGCCTGGCTAACAAAGTGAAACCCTGTCTCTACTAAAAATGCAAAAGTAATTAGCTGGGCGTGGTGGCGGGCGTCAGTAGTCCCAGCTACTCGGGAGGCTGAAGCAGCAAGAATTCCTTGAGCCTGGGAGGCGGAGGTTGCAGTGAGCTAACACCGTGCCACTGCACTCCACCTGA
>NW_016107336.1:18275-30775 GCF_001604975.1 Cebus imitator
TTTTAAAATCATGATTTGAAAAGGCACCCTTTAAATTTAAGTTCCCTGTAATGCTAGAAGCTCTGATGAATATAATCTAGTTCCCTTGAGGGTAACTTTCAGGTGCACCCAGTTTTCACTTTTGAAGGGAAAAAGGGCGATGTGAAATTTTGAAGAAATGGCCAATAACCTCATCAATCTGCTTAGATAGTGCAGTTTTCTTCTTGAAGCAAGTGTGAACCACATTTGGATCCTATCTAAAAACAAAAAAAAAAAAAAAGAAAGAAAACAATGTCTAAGATCGTATCCACAGCAGTTGCTGGGAGAGGCCCCCTAATTCTCAGAGCCAGAGATTCTGTTCAGTTTTTGATGATTGATCAGATTTTTAAAGTGGATGCATTTTCACCAAGGGGGTAGGCTAAAACAAGGGAGTAGAAAACTGCTAATAAAAACAAATATTGTAATAACAAAGGATGGGTAGGTTCACAGCCAGGCAGAAAGAATAGCGAGAATTAAGGCAAGAAAGGTGGTGAGAAATGTAGAAATAAGAAGCAGAAGGTCATCCCCAGAGCCTAAAGGGGATGGTCAGGAGCTCAAAAAGAAGTGCAAGAAGAGAGGAATTCCAAAAGCCTAACCAATTCCCTGCAATAGAAAGAAGCAAGCCAAAACTGATTAAGAAAACCGGTAATAAGACAAAACTAAGGAGCTAAGGCCAGCTCTCGAGTCATTCTTGTTTAAATAGTCTGGGAGCAGTTTCAAAACACTGATTATAGGCTTCATCCTAGGCCAGTTGAATCAAAATGTCTAGATGTTAAACATGAGGATCAGAACTTTCTTTAAATGTCTCCCAGGTAATTCAAATGCACATCAAGAGCTGAGAATCCAGGACTGGGCTAACCAGGAAGCCTGTGTTGTACTCTCTGTTAGGACAATAGTTTTGAAGGTGGACATTCTATAGCTGGCCTCACTGTCCAGCTGCCACCCACTGGCCACATGTGGCCAAAGAGCACTTGAAATGTGCCTTGTCCAAATTGCCATGCACTGTGTTAAGTATACACTGGATCTTGAAGACACAGTATGAGAAAACAAATAAGAAACATCTCAATAAATTTCATATTAGCTATATGTCAAAATAATATTTTGGATGTATTGGGTTAAATAAAATGTTTCAAAAATTAATTTCATCAGTTTCTTTTTACTTTTTTAATGTGGCCACTAGAATACCTTAAATTATCTATGTAACTCACACTATATTTCTATAGGACTGTGTTGTTCCAGAGCCCACAGGTAAGACCACGAAGCAAGAGGAGACCATAGGAAAAGCTTTTTTTGATACTGATTTATTGTTTAGTTTTTGTATTCAAAGATATTGTTTAAGGCCTGGTATGGTGGCTCACACCTGTAATCCCAGCACTTTAGAAGCCGAGGTGGACAGATCACCTGAGGCCAGGAGTTTGAGATCAGCCTGGCCAACATGGTGAAACCCCATCTCCACTAAAAATACAAAAATTAGTCAGGTGTAGTGGTGGCACCTATAATCCTAGCACTTCAGGAGGCAGAGGCGGGCAGATTACCTGAGGTCAAGAGTTCAAGGCCAGCCTGGCCAACATGGTGAAACCCTGTCTCTACTAAAAATACAAAAATTAGCCCGACGTGGTAGTGGTCGCCTGTAATCCCAGTTATTTAAGAGGCTGAGGCAGGAGAATTGCTTGAACCCAGGAGGTAGACATTGCAGTGAGACAAGATCATGCCACTGCACTCCAGCCTGGGAGTGTGTTGTTTTTTAAAGGATCTGTGATATCTATTTTGCTCTAGGGTTGCTCGCTTACTGCCAGAGCTGTAAATTGTCAATGTCAAGGCACCAACAGAAGATGAACAAAGCCAGAGGCCACGAGACAGACTTGACTGTTCTGACCAAAGGCACGGTGCAAAGAAAGGAGATTATTTATTGTTATTCAAGAGTCCTGGGTTCTAACAGGTGGTTTTTCCAAAGGTGGGAGAACTAACCATCTTTAAAAAATAAACAAACATATTTCTTGGGGGTTGAAGAGGCTGGGATTTTTTAAAGCTCCTTTTCAGAGTTTTCCTATATTTTCTCATCTCTTCTTGACCAATGCAAACAATAGCATTCTTTGTAACTGCAGTCACTTTCACATACTGTATCATCCTCTTAATCTTTTGTACTCTTATTACACTCAGCATATTACTGTGGACTTTATCTATCCTTCAATTCCAATCTCATGACAGTCTTCTGCTAGAAGCAGTATTTTAGTTCATAAATGTCCCAGACTGTTAACCAGATTTGTCTCACTCACAGAGTAAAATCTTGGGGGACTCAGGATGTCGTTCTCTGGTATTAACTATTCATGTGACCTTGAGGTCAGTTTGTCTAGATCTCAGTTTTTCCAAATAAAGATCAAATTCACCAACATTGTCTAATTGGGTGACAACTCAATTGAGGTGCCTTTCATTTCCAGTCTCATATACTCAGAACATTTGGTGGATACAGGAAGTATGTGCTGGGTCTTGGGGTTTGGGGTTTCCAAAAAGCTGACCCAGAGATAAGATTTTAAATGCAAGCAATGTTTTGGGAGGTGCACATAGAAAATACCAGCAGGGATTTGGGGAAGTTCGACAAAAAAGAGAAGAAAGTCGGCAAAGAATGTTATCTTTAAGCTAGAGACCATTGTGTGAAACATACGTGCAAGTTATTCCAGTTTAAGTGTGTGGAAATTGGGTATCAATTTACTTCCTCTCCATCATTGATTGATCACTGCTTCATTGAGCATTGTCTCCCATACTCCCATGGTCAGGGGAAAAAAAACCCACTGTATAGTTGTAGATGTTCCCAATGAGCTTCTAATTAGGGAAGTAAGCCCCGTGGATTGTGGATTGAAAGAGTGTTGACTCTGTCTATTACAATGAGTATGTGAACTACGGGGGAAGTCTGGAAAACGAATAATAAATTGGGAAATAGGAAAGCCGGTGGCTTGGTGTTTTGCATTCTTTTAAACTTGCTGTGACATTTCTAGAGATTACAAGGCATTGTTGTGCAGTGCTTAGCAGCATAAACATGCTACCTCCACGATGGACATGGACCAGAAAATTAATTTGCAGCTGCACATTAAAAAAGAGTTTACAAAGATCCTGACCAGAGTGAAAAGGGTAGTATGTTAATAAATTATGTGTGTTCTATATTATTTATATGAAAATACTCTTAAAACTTCACTCTGCAAAAATCTGCAATGAAATTTTTTCTCTATATCGATTATTCAGAAATGACATTAAAATGTTATAGCACTATGACATTTTAACTAACAAGAAGCTCATTTTTAATTGTTTGGTATAGAAGGTTCAGTTTGGCCAAAAGCCTTTCCTCATGTATTTTGGGTCTTTCTTTTCTTTTTTGAGACAGGATCTCACTCTGCCACCCAGGCTGGAGTGCAGTGGTGTGATCACTGCTCACTGTAGCCTCCACCAACCAGATTCAAGCAACCCTCCCACCCCAGCCTCCTGAGTAGCTGGGACTGCAGGAACACACCAACAAGCTTAGCTATTTGTAAGCTGTTTTGTAGAGACGGAATCTCGCTAAACGCTGTTGCCCAGGTTGGCCTAATTTCTGGTCTCAAGTAATCCTCCTGCCTCAGCCTCCCAGAGTGCTGGGATTCCAGGCAGGAGCTACCATGGCAGGTCAAATCTCTCTTTAAATGCACAGCCAGTGCTATAGGTAAAATGGGCCAATTGGTCTTATGATCATCCGTTGAAAAGTTTTGGCATTTAGATGTGCTTCTAGAAATATACGGGGTGGGAGGAATGGGATAATTCAATTCCTTTTCCCCCTTCTGAACTTTATTTCTGAGAACTCAACTTGCCAACATCTATGAAAAATAGAAGAGACTTAGCAATCAATCACTGGGGGAGGCGGGTGATGGAAGGGGACGGAGACAACTAGCCAAGGAATTCTAAGCTTCAATCATTTTGTAGTTCAGAGCAAGAGAGCAGGATTGCTGACTTTTCGATTTCCTTTGAGAGGTGGTACGTGAACGGCATATGGAAGATCCTAATAAAGTCAAGTATAGGTTTAATTCCTTTAGGAAACAATCAAGCAGCTAAAACATAAAAGTCCTAGGGTGAATTTAGAATAAAAAGGGACCTTGTGGATCATCTGATTCAACCCTTTCATTCAACTCAAGAAGAAACCAAGACCTTGAAAGTTTCAGAGATTTGCCCACCAGGACTCCAGAACTTGTAGACCAAAGTGTTCTCATACATGTCCAGTGCTCTTTCTGCCCCACCTGATGCTACGGGCTTCCCCCCTCATCAGCGATTTTACTTTCTGTGGTTTTAATTACTCATAGTCAACCACAATCTGAAAATATTAAATGGGGAATTCCAGAAATGAACAATTCATAACTTTTATCCATCTACTCTATCCTGCCTGGGTCATGGATCATTCCTTCATCTGGTGTCTCTCCCTGAAGATGCTTCCCACCTGTGAGCCACTAAGTAGCCATCTCAGTGATCAGATCAACTGGCCAGTTGTCACAGTGCTTATGTTCACATAACCGATTTTACTTAATTATTCTATTTCATTATGAGTAATAACTGCTAATCTTTTACTGTATATAATTTATAAGTTGAATATTATAGATATATACATATAGAAAAAAACGTATATATAGGGTTCGCTATGATCTGTGGTTTGTTTGTTTGTTTTTGAGAAAGAGTCTTGCTCTGTTGCCCAGGCTGGAGTGCAGCAGTGCGATCTCGGCTCACTGAAACCTCTGCCTCCTGTGTTCAAGTAATTCTCGTGCATCAGCCTCCCGAGTAGCTGGGATTACAGGTGCCCGCCACCACACCCAGCTAATTTTGTATTTTAGTAGAGATGAGGTTTCATCATGTTGGTCAGGCTGGTCTTGAACTCGTCACTTCAGGTGATCCACCGGCCTCGGCCTCCCAAGGTGCTGGGATTACAGGCGTGAGCCACCGTGTCTGCCCAAAAATGATCTGCAATTTTAGGCATCCATTGAGGGTCTTGGAACATACCTCCCTGCAGATAAGGGGAAGGGTGCTGCTATATATTGCTGCTGTTCCTCTTCCTCCTCTTCCTCTCTCTCTCTTTCACTTTTTTTTTCTCTCTCTCTCTCTCACACACACACACATACACACAGAACTCATTTAAACAAGACATTTGACTTGAAAGGAAAACTATCTAGAACCCATTTCTTTTAGCTTATCCCTATATGTAATCACTTCACACACACTCCCCCAAAAGGTTATAAAGTTGTCCTTGGCTTTACAAGGATGGGAGTAAAACACTGGGATCCTCCAATCAAACAAGGACTGCAAGGATTTGTATAAATCATTTGTTTAACATTGAGAGCCCAGTAATTAGGGTAATGTAAGGATTGAAGTTAAATGAGCATGCCACTAATGGAGAAAGGTGATTTTTCATGGAGAACTTTTCTAGACCATTTTCTAGACCTCCACCTTGAGAAGCACTGCAAGCCATTTAGCTTTAAGAAGGGAGGGAGCACCCTTCCTGTGTGGCTCTGTGCTGCTTCCTCAGCTTCTCTTTGCCTCATCCGTTCCAGCGTCTTTGTCATTTAACATCTCTGAACCTCAGTCTCCCTCTGTTGAAAAAGCATTTCTTGGCTGGGGTAGATCTTGTCTTGAAGGAGGTCTTCCTAAGGAAAAATATGGAAATACCTGATTTTGAAAATGTAGGAAAAACATGTGCATGTGAACACATTGCTAGGTCCTCTCCCAAGGCCTTCGGAAAGGGGCCCAGGCCTAATTCCAGCTCCTGTATCTTCAAGGTAAATCTGCCTGTGCGTTTCAGCATGCTGCATGTTTCCTTCCGTCTCTAGGAAGCCGACAGCATCCTGCCCAGCCTGGGTTGCAGCAGCGCCCTTGTCTAGGAGCCTGAGTCCTATCCACGCCACTGCTCTTATCTCCCACTGGCTGCCAGAGTCAATGTTCAAAATCTGAATCTCATCATGGCACCCCCTTGTGCAAATCCTCCCTCCCTGATTTTCCACCATCTTAAGGGTAACCACTAATTCCTTAGAAAGGCATCCAAGACCGTCCGGGAGGGTCCAGCCCTTACCCTTCCAATACTCACTCTTGCCAGGCTGTCAGGAGCACGTCCACACTCCAGCCACCCATGCCGTCTGCCGTTCCATGCAGTCAGGGCTCTCCTGCCTCCATGCCTGCTATCCTGCTCTGCCTCCTCACACTCTGGCTCCCATCTCTCTCTCTCTCTCTTTCTCTCACTTTTTTTATTGTACTCTAGGTTCTGGGGTACATGTGCAGATCATGCAGGATTGTTGCATAGGTACATACATGGCAATGCAGTTTGCTGCCTCCATCCCCCCGTCATCTATATCTGGCAATTTTCCCCATGTTATCCCTCCCCAACCTCCCCACCCCCGACTGTTCCTCCCCAGCCCCCGCCAACAGACCCCAGGGTGTGACGCTCCCCTCCCTCTGTCCATGTGTTCTCATTGTTCAACACCTACCTGCCTATGAGTGAAAACATGTGGTGTTTGATTTTCTGTTCTTGTGTCAGTTTGCTGAGAATGACGTTTTCCAGATTCATCCATGTTCCTGCAAAGGACACAATCTCATCATTTTTTATGGCTGCATGGTATTCCATGGTGTATATGTGCTACATTTTCCCTGTCCAGTCAATCATCAATGGACATTTAGGTTGGTTCCAGGTCTTTGCTATTGTAAACAGTGCCACGATGAACATACGTGTACATGTGTCTTTATAACAGAATGATTTATACTCCTTTGGATATATACCCAGTAATGGGATTGCTAAGTCAAGTGGAATTTCTATTTCTAGGTCCTTGAGGAGTTGCCACACTATCTTCCACAATGGTTGAACTAATTTACACTCCCACTAGCAGTGTAAAAGTCATATCTCTTTTTTAAGACTTTGTTCCCAAGTCACCCAATAGCAATGCCTCTCTGTGTTCCCCAATAAAAATAAGAATTCCTTCCCTCACCACACCCTGCGTCTTAACATCTGGGATACGTTATTGCTCTCATGAGCTTCTCCCGCTACAAAGCTTGACAATAGTCACATGGGTCTTCTTTGTATTTGCAGTGCCTGCTGGGACAGTGCTGGTTCATAGCTGATGACACATGTTTGTTGCATGGGGTCAACTTTGTATTAACTCCTTACTTACCGTGGCAGTATCAAATCTCAAGGGAGGGAGTGTTTTCCAACTTTTCAGAATGAAATTGAGTACTAACAAGATATGAACCTCAGAATGCTTCCATCTGCTATCTGACCACTAGGATCATTATAGATTTTAACTGGAATATTCCTATTGATCACTGGGCTTGGTCTTCTGCATTTGTAGACCTTCATGGCAGGAATGATAAGGCCAGCTGGTGAAAAGAGGAGGGAGATGCTCCTAGCACTGTTTTGTCCTTAATATGCTAAAAATGATTGCTGATTTTAAGGTCCTTTCTTTGGAGGAAGCTGAAGAAGAGAGTGGCCAGCAGACCACTCCCCTCCTGCCTCCATCCCAGCCACTGAACGTATTGTACCTGGTGGACCAGGGGCTGTGTTGGGCAGAGACTGTTGCATTTAATCTTTCTTCAGGTGCAGGAGTGAGAGAGTGAATTCTGCTCTCTTTTTGCTGCTTGAAAATTTTACCTGGCCCCTTGTTCTTCACTTTCAGCAGATTCCCTCTAATCATTATTATAATCATTAAGCATGTCTCTGCATCCATTAGGTGCATCTCTGAACATGGCAGTGCTGCACCAGGCATTGAACAAAGGATGCAAGTCAGCCAGCAGATTCTACTTTCAGAAGTTCACAGTGCACATGTGGCTATGAGAGAATCGTTGATGCAGTCCAGAGACCCTGCCTGAGCTCTGTTTTGCAGTTGGCAGTGGGTCTTTAGTGGTCTGACATTCTGGAGAGACTTTACTCTCAACCACAGAACGGTGGAATACCCGATTTGAATGCACCTGCAGGTTTTGATTGCTTACATTGGGTTGTATTGTGATGGCATACTCAATTAGGATGCACCTGCACATTTTCATTGCTTGCATTGTGTGGTTTTGGTGTAACTTTGTAGCATTGTGAGCCTCACACACAGGCATTATTGTTTAGAGAAACATTTCCTTTCTATGTTTATATGAGGAGGAGATCCAATGCAGTGAGTTTTCCTTTAAAGAAAATAACTTCCCCCCCCCCAAAAAAAAACACACACAACAAATGTTACAGTGTATTTGGGGAATACTGTAATCCACCATGATTCTTTCTAGAACAAAATCAAATGCTAAAGCTTATCTCATCCTTTAGTTGTTGAATACCTGGTAAATAACACAGTTTATTTGGAATGGCTGATTTAAGAAGACCTGCTTTTCATCCAGAAAATGGCTTTCTGAAATGTTCGTTTTTGTTTACATAAGGATGAAATTACTCTCACAATTAGCATGCTTTGTTGTTAGCCACAAGTGGAGATAGTTCTCTTCACAGTATATAGAAATGTTCAATCTACTGATGGGAAAGCTGATGACTAATTATGAGATCTTGGTCAAATTATTGAGTTGTTTTGTGTCATAGCAAAAGGAGGGTGGCGTAAGTTCTCAAGGTAGCAATTTTTATATGTAGTGAAAACCTGTTATTCTAAGTGCATACAGAAAAAAAAGCATGGAGTGTGTGTGTGTGTCCACACATGTACACACGTGTGTGACAAATGATAGGTGCTGAAAGGCTTGTTATTTGGCCTGTTCCTTCCTTTTTGCTCTTACACATTCAGCTTCCCAGTGGCCTTCAAGTGACCAGGGTGAGAGAAGGATTCATGTCTCCCCTCATCACCCTCCCAGACCTGGACTCAGGGCACCAGGGCCTGGAGTGTCAAGCGTGTCACGAACGAGTGAGATGATATGCTGCCGGAGGCCACATGTGTTTTGCCAAATAGCACAGTGACTTGCACTTAGCCAGTATTGCCCAACAGACATTGGAATGAATGCATAGGAGAGTCAGGGGTTAAAATTGCTGTTAGCTTAGATTCACTATTTTTGAGTCACAAACAGAATGACTTCTATGTGTGATTGTGGCAAGAAGGATAGGATGAAGCGGGCAGTTTGAAAAAAAATTGTCTATGAAAACTAGTTGAGACTCCCATGTCCCAACTCTTAAATAAATTATTTTTACTCCATTCTAGAGACACTGGTGCAGACCAAAGACAAAGACAGCCCGGAAGAGAGATATCCTTGCTGTGATTTATATATTTTTATGAAGTCTCTCCTTAGTCATATTTTCATTTTTCAGAAATTCCGAAGTAGGACTGAATCTGCCTACACAATTTCTTTAAAATTAAACTTGTGCATCGATATTCATAGCTCCGCCTACTCTTCCTCCCATTTTTGAGGTGTACGCAGGTTATACAGATGTCTGGGGATGTACTTCCATTCTTCTTGACATAAACCTGGCCAGCTTCCCTCAAGATAACTGGTGGGATTGCTCGCCAGACAGGATTACAAATCAGAAGTCTTCGGCTACGGAGCCTACAGCAATCAGCTTATTCCTGCACCATTGCATTTAATTTATATTCTTGCATGAGTGCTGCATTTAGGAAACTGGCCTTTTGAATAGGTGAATGTGACTAGAATTGCTAAGAACTTCATAATATTTTTAGAGCTGATTTCATAAATATAATAGTATAAAATACTGGTGAAAAAAGTAATCCGAAAAAGGATGCTAAAGACAATAGCATAAAAACCCTTCCCCATCCCTGCCTCCCATGCAAAGCAAGCTAATGGGAACTGGCCAGCCGAATGTCTTACTACTGATGTTATTGTGTGCTTTGGTATTTTATGATTACTATTGTGAATAGAAGGAAACCTTTAAGTTAAATGAAATAGACAATATTTCCCTTCTTTCTCCTCTTAGAATGTGAACAGTCTGAGAAAATTTCACATTGGAAAGATTTTTATCATGCTTACCTAGGAAAAATTCCATAAAGCATCCCCAAATGTATGCACTTTTCTTTACCCATTATTTGAATTTCCAAATCTTTTTTCCAGGTTAAGAAGTTAGGAGTTTTCCCACTCAGAATTTTACCATGGGATCACTGTCTTGATCCATATTCATTTCCCATCCTCAGTCAGGCACAACGTGACCAGTGAACTGATTGAGCCAGGAAGTCTCTGAACTACAAGGAAAGAAAACTTCTGGGTACAAACTGTATACAAGTGGGCAGTTTGTAGTAGGTAGCTTAAATGTATGCCTCAGTGCATCTTGGCATATATATTTTTACATGAAGTTTCAATATTTTCTGCTTTATTCCCAGGGCCTAGATCAGGTCCAGGTGAGTTGGCAGTTACTTGAACCCCATCAAATTGTTTGTGTCTCCCAAATCCACTGGGGCTTGCTAAGTGCCTCTCTGTGACCAGTTTGTTTGTTTGTTTTTTCTTTTCGAGATAGAGTCTTGCTCTGTCACTCAAGCTGGAGTGTAGTGGCAAGATCTTGGCTCACTGCAACCTCCGTCTCCCGGGTTCAAGAGATTGTACTACCTCAGCCTCCAGAGTAGCTAGGACTACAGGCATGAACCACCACACCTGGCTGATTTTTGTATTTTTAGCAGAGAAGGGATTTTACCATGTTAGCCAGGCTTATCTCAAACTTCTGACCTGAGGCAATCCACCCACCTCGACCTCCCAAAGTGCTGGCATTACAGGCGTGAGCCACTGTGCCCTGCCTGATTTCTTGTTAGACTTTTCTGCATCTTTTTTGCTTACTCTCTTCCTTCCCAAATCCCAGTGAGCCTCTTTAATGATTTTTAGAGGAGATTGGATGTTTCCATATTGACTTGAAATTCCAGAACTGAAACAGGTAAACTGTAAAGTTGCTTTTCACCTAATCGGAGGGTCTTAACATCCCCATTCTTAGGTTTTCCTCATGTGACTTCCCCCAAGTTAGCTCGCCCCACCTGGAGGCTCTCCACAGGTCCTGACAACCCCTAATAGTCCTCTACCTAGAATTGCGCAGGTTCTAGTCCCCAAAGCAACTTTTTCCAGCTACTGCTTAAAACCCTGTTTAGTCCCTTCCTCTGAGACATGAATGACTTTTCTACTGCTTGTCAGTTGTTTACTCATTGCTAAAATTAACCTATCTAAAGTTCCCTTTCCAGGCTTGCTCTCAAGAGTCACTTGACTTTCCTGAAATCACTAGAGTTGAAATTGACCAACTGGGGCCAAACTCCTGTTTCTATCACTTTTAGAGCCTGTTTTCTCATCCGTCCAGTGGATCAGTTCCTGACTCTCAAAAAATGTTCGTCTTTTCTCACTATAATTGATGAGATGTATATCCACAAAAACTATGCAATTAGAGATGTCACATCCGGTGTAAATGACAGAATTTTTGAATTTCTTCTTTGATCATTAAGGCTAAGACCCCCAAAGGTATGAAGACCAATTTATTGATTTTTACATATGAAGAAAGTGTTCCTACATCCCATCGTCATTTAGTCAGTAGAAAAGCTGAGAACAAAACCCATGCCTGAGATTTCCAGTCCCTTGATTTATTTTTCCTGTACAACATGTTGAATTTCCAAACTCAAGTAAACATAAATTAATTTAGTGCTCACTGCAAGGAACTGTGGATAGCACTGAAAATACAAAAAGAAAGACTCGTTTCTATTCTCAAAAATAATATGAACAAGTAGAGGATAAAAATATGTCACTAATTAATGCAAGACAGAATGAAGTAAATGCTAAATAAAGGCAAAATCTGATTGTAATTTATCTAATTCAAAGAGGAGGTGGCATTTAACCTGGGCCTTGGCAGTTATGAAAGATTTGAATACATGGAGAAGTAGAGGGCAGGAAGAGCACTCCAGACAAAAATAATTACAAAAGTCAAACTGAAGAGTCTTCAAAGTGCAGCGTGGGGGCTTGGAACATAGAAGAGGCTAATGTTAAGTAGAGGATAGGAATTCTAAGGAGATATATTTAGAATTTACATTAAAACGTAACTAGTCTGGGGCCATATCATCAAGTTTGGCCTTTTTTTTTTGGTAAATTGATAGCCATTGTAGGTATTTGAGGAGGCAGAGGACGTGAGATAATTCAGTCTTTCAACAAAGTAGCTCCTTCTAGAACTGACGTTTGGATAGACTGAAGAGCCAGAAAGGCATAGACAGTGGGAACAGAAAGAAGGGCTGGTTCTAGAAACGTACCATGTCAGGGCTGGATTTATATCGACAATTCTAACCTTAGGAACTTATATCATGGTTCATTTCTAAGTTATCCCCTCTGGTGTTCCAGGAAAGAGTTCCTTTTAATATGGTCATAGCTTCTGGTTTTGTCATTCCATGGGCACTAACCAGGTTACTCCTTTCATTTATAGGATATTAGCTAACGCTAGTTACTAAATAATTTTGGGAACCTTACTGGGGAGAGGATGGGTCATGTCTACACCTTCTCCGACTGAGCAGTTTGTTTCATAGGAAAATGATGAATCTATAATACTGGAGTATTCATCAATC
>NW_016107336.1:35775-41544 GCF_001604975.1 Cebus imitator
AATACAAAAGGTGACTTTCAGGCAGGCAAACCATTTATTCATTAATTTTCCAAGCATCACTGCTATTCATGTGTCCAGGAACTAAAGGCACAAATATAAAGATATAATTGCTTTCCACAGAGTCTCAAAGTCTACAGGGGGAGATAGAGATAGAAACACATATTCACAAAGCCAAGTGAAAGGTGAGCCATGGAGAACATGCTGCAGGGACACCGAGGGTAGAGTGAATAACTGCCTGGGTAGTCAAGAAAGTTTCATCCAGGAGGTGCTATCTGAGTTGCAGGTTATAGCAACATATAGTCTGGGCTCATTCCAACACAACCTCAGAGTTTCTGACCCAGGCCCTATATCCACTCAGCACCTCACCCCTGGAACTCCCACTCTGGAGAGTTTATCTTAGTGTTTCCTAAGGCCTTATGAGATGCCTGGATGGCAAAGCAGTAGTTCTCATAGCCAGGAGCCCTTGGGCCAGACCAGCCCTGTGCCACCCTTAGACCCCTGTTGCTTCTTTTTGGGATACTCTTCAACCTTCCAACTCCATTGCACCCCACCCCCCAGCCTTGGGAGTTAATCAGATGTCCCAAGGAGCTCAGCACTCCTACCTGTGGTTGGCCTTAGGCCCTATTGACACTGGAGAGTACCACTGACCCTTTTAGGGGTGGGAAGTGGAGTGCACCAGCCCTGGGTCCAGCTGGCCACTTCAGTACCAGCAGGGATGAATTTCACTCACTGAAACCCTCTAGGCTCAATCCCTCAAGGGAGGGAGCATGCAGGAGAATGGATGCTAGGGCTGGTGCGAGTGCTTTTGGGCTTCAGCCCCATGGCAGCATTCTAGGGATGTGTTACGATTTTAGCTACAATTTTAGTTTTGCTGTCTATGGATGGCTAAGTGTTGACAGCTCAGTGGTAGGTCAGGGTGACAGCCTCTGCACCTGCCTGTTTGACACCCAAGTTCTTGTTTGTGATCCAGGAAGAATCAGGCTACACAAATGGTTTGAAAGGTGATGAATGCAGAGGATTTTATTAAGTGCTGGAAGTGGCTCCCAGCGGAAAGAGAGCTGGAAAGGGGATGGTGCCGGATGAAGGTGACGTCTCTTTCCCAGAAACGGCCGGGCTCCTCTCTGAAGTCGTGCCATCTAAAGTTAAGCCATGTCCATCTGTAGTCTCCAGCGCTCAGTTGCTTCTTCTTCTCTTGATGTTCGGCCACTTGTCTCTTTTCCAGCTGTGGTCTGGGATTTATATGGGCATAGCATAGGGTCGTGAGGCAGGCCAAAAAGGCAACATTTGCGCAGGAAAACAGGGATAACTTTTTTCATTTAGGGCCACAGTTTCCAGGCTTGAGGGTAGGGCCTTTGCCAGGGAACCGCCCTCTTGTACCCAATATTTCCCTGCCTCCTGTCCGTATCGCTATGCCCTGTCCCTTGTTCCAGGAGGGTAGCCTGCCAAGCAGACTACCCATGATGACCAGGATGCTATTTCTTCTGTAAATCAGGTGGGATAGGTGCTAACACACTGACCCAGGGTGACACAAATTGCTTCTATAGAAAAGGACCCTGACACCCAAGTGGTGGCCCTGGTTTGCAGGGCTGTAGATGGGTATGTTTAGTTTTTATCTCCACAGGACTACCCCATGCTGGAAAATTTTCCCCTTACAGAGCTGATCAATACGTCAGTGCCTAGTGATTACAACAGCTCATTCCATTACACCACAAATACCTGCCCAACTGAATACTTTCTAAAGAAGCCAACAATACAGAAAAGCAGGATATTATTTCATTTAAACAATGTTCAAACAGTGAGGTCTTCTGCAGTTTCTCTGATGTCGTTAAAAATATTCTCCTCTATTTTTTGGTTTATTCTTCTCTTACAAAGTCCTGTCCTACATCATTTTCTTCTTAAAAAAAATACCTATAGCTGAACTGAAACTCTCTCATCAGCATTTTGTTGGCGTGTGGAGAAATAAGCTGGAAGATGAGGACCATTATTGAGAGAGGCCAGCACTCTTAAGGTGGGCACCAAAGAAGAAATGGAAGTAGTTTAATTAGATAAAACTACAATGATTTTGTGGTTGTGAAGGGGGAGATCACATGCACAATACTTTCTAAACGTACTTTATTTAAAGCTTGCTTAAGACATGAAATAATGAAAATGTCAAGTATTCAATGTGATAAGCCTTGCAAATTTCCAATCAGAATACACAGCCTTACTCAATTATGGCACTGGCATAAGTACGTTTCTGTGTCTTTTTTTTTTTTTACTATTATGAAAGGTCTTTCAAAATCTTAATTAGCATCTGCTGTTTTCTTACACCCCAAATCCACTGATAACACACACATTGTTATTTTACCATGTCCCAAAGTTAAACCACTGACTTAAAGGAAGCTGCAGAGAAAGATGAGCTCTAGGTTAATGGAAGACAAGGCCTTTCTTCCTACTTCCTCCCTCCTCCAATCCCCTACCCAAATCCCTCCATGATAAATGTTGAAGCAGAAATCAGAGTTCCCGCCTCTTGAGCTGTAAATAAATTGAAAGTGAGGCCCCTTCTATTTTTAAGAAATTGAAAATCTAGAAAGATGTTAATTAAATTGTCAAGAAGCTTCTTGCCTCATTTCAGTGCATGGCATAACCAGGTAGCCAGAAGCTAAATATAGCCTCTGAGTGCTATTCTTGGGTCTTAATATACTGTTAATTATTTAATTTAAACAACGTTCAAACAGTGAGGAAGAAAACCAGTTGAAGAAGAGGTCAGAACAATCAGGTTCCACAGACATCTCCCAATTACTGCTCTCCAATTCTCTTTATTCCCTAACATCTCTCTTATCTGTGTCTTGGACGTAGTCTACGCTATGTTGCAAATGACAAGTTGTACAGAACTTTTCAGTAGATGTCAAATTCACCTAAATTCACTTCATTCATTTACCAAATGTTGAAGTGGTTTTGTTTTTCATTGCCTTACACCAAGGAAATTGAGGACGCAGATGCATGCAAGGAGTGAGTTTAAGAGCAGATGTTTAATAGGCAAAAGAAAGAAAAGAGAAAAGCTCTCTCTCCTGCAGAGAGAGAGGGGATCCCAAGTGGGTCTTCCGGTTCTGTGCTGATATGCATGGGGTTTGATAGATGAGCTTGAGAAGGCAGCGTCTGATTTACATAGGGCCCAAAGGATTGGTCAGACCAGGTGTGTGTCATTTACATAGAGCGGGAAGGAGCTGGCCACCAACTTTAATCTTTTATAAGGTAAATGGTTCGCTACCTGGCTGGTGCCAAGTTGCCTGCTTCTTTTGTTGTTGTTGAGAGGGAGTTTCACTCTTATTGCCCAGGCTGGATTGCTGTGGCCGGATCTGGGCTTACTGCAACCTCCGCCTCCCACCTCCCAGGTTCAAGCTATACTTCTGTCTCAGCCTCCTGAGTAGCTGGGATTACAGGCACCCGCCCCTACCCCTGGCTAATTTTTGGTATTTTTATTAGAGATGGGGTTTCAGCATGTTGGCCAGGCTGGTCTCGAACTTGTGACCTCAGGTGATCCACTCACCTTGGCCTCCCAAAGTGCTGAGATTACAGGCATGAGCCACCACACCTGGCCCATGTTGCCTGCTTCTTTACTGCACACGTGGTTGACAAAGGAAAAAGAAGATAGAGCCTCCACGTTGAACAAGCCTAGCCCCCACTGTAGCCTTTATTGGCACAGCTGCCAGCTTGCTTGTCTATGCTTGCAGCTTGATTTTTCAAGCTGCTTTTTGTTAGAAAAGAAATGATTTGGGGGCTGCTTTTTATTAAAAGGAAACCTTACTGAGGACTCTCTTACCCTTACTATCTGCCTAAATAATGTCTTTCTCGCTCTTATATCAATGTTTGCTCTCTGCCAGGTTTTATGCTAGGAGCTAGGATAGTAGAGCAGAGAGAAATAATGGTGAATAAGTTGATTCTTGCCTTTGAGATGCTCATTCATTAGCTGAGAGAGACAAACATGTAAATAAATAATCAGAAGAACTTTCAGCAGCGTAATAGACTGAACTGACTTTACTGTGGGGTGTCTGACCTGGATACCTACCTGAGACACTGCGGGCTGGAGTTTCAATTCTCAATTTAAGTACAGAGACATAACAGGCTTGCGTGTGCTTAAGGCCATTAGCTAAGAATCTGATTAAGTGAAGCCTCCTCTGAGTTCCGCCCATAGATAAACCTGGAAATAGGAAAAGAAGACAAAACAAAGACTTTATAAGGTCAGGAAAATACCAAGGAGCTGTAAGCCCAGAAGATCTAGGTAGAGGCAGGAAAGTCCCTATAAGAAACTGAAACTGAAAGCTATGGGATCCAAACTTTTAGTACCCAGAGGATTTGGGAATCCTGGAGCTAAAAGCGAACATATTTTTCCCTCTCCAGGCCATTAGAGCCATTGGGATATTGATGGAAGCAAATAAAAAATCACTCTATAAGGAGTGGAAAATCATCCTGTTAAGTATAAACTCACAATGAAAAAATTCCAAATCACAGGAAGAAACAGACTACAATAAAGTCAGCAGCTTCATTTGTCATCAATACATATGCTTGCAATAAGAAAATAAATAAGGCATAAATAGAAGCCATAGTGAAAAAGAAGCCACCATGAAAAACAGCAGCAAAAAAAGACAGACTAGAAAAGAAATAAATATAATATCTAGAAATGAAAAATATAGTATTTGAAATTAAACATTGACTAAATAGCAGAGTGGACACTGTCAAAGAAACAATTAATAAACTGGAAGATCAAAGAAAATCAGTCATAATGAAGCCCTGAGAAATGAGATAAAAAATGATGTGATAGTAACAGGGGATGGTATAAAGCAACTTCTATATCACTCCCTCAAGAGATAGGATTTTCCCCTCTTGGAGAAGTTAAATCCAAAAGCATCTGGATTTAGGCACACAATCATAGCTCCAAAATGAGGTACCCTGTCTGAAAGATTTGGCTGACTGAGGCGTTATACTGAGAAGCTGTTGAGGGTATGGAAAAAATTAGAGATCAGTTCAAAGAAGGCTCAGGAAAAAAATTTCAGTGATTATTAGCTCCAGAAAAATGAAAAGTTGTTTAAAATAGGAAGTGTAATAATAGAATTCCAAAGAACCATTTTTAACAAAAATCAAAATATGTAAAAATGGAATATTTAACTAAATATGATATAAAATGGAGTAGGAAAGGGGGATGGGAAGGTTTAAGAGAGCTCAGTCTTCTATAATATATAGTTAATAAATAGTATTATAAATTAATGAATTAAGAGAGTATTATAAGCATACTATTTAGAAACTTGGGACTAAATACCATAAGGAATAGGTCAGAAAGAAAAAATGGTTAGAAATTGTTATCTCTGGGGAAATGAGGGAGAGGAGACTACAACTTTTAGCACTATTTAAATTTTTAACTACTTACATACATTTATTAGATAATAATAATTAAAATGTATAAAGATTCATGCTAGTAAACTCAGGGTCTGAGTTTGTTAATCACAGACCCTCACTAAATGAACAAATCACCTGTTATTCAGAAAGAAGAAAACTGAACCAAGAAGGAAGGAGTGAGATTGAAGAAGCAGAGGTGAAATTGATAAATATGTTTGTAAAACAACATAAAACAATGATGGAATGTTTTTTAAAGGGGTGGGATTACAAACAAGGTAGACCTAAGTAACAAAGAGGGGTAATCAGATTTGAGGATCTGGGCCTGTTCAGGATATATTGGCCAGATACATAACACAAGAATATGTTAAAGTTGTAATGACAACTATTAAAAAAAAA
>NW_016107336.1:42389-58833 GCF_001604975.1 Cebus imitator
ATGGAGTCTTACTCTGTCACCAGACTGGAGTGCAATGATGTGATCTCGGCTCACTGCAACCTCCGCCTCCTGGATTCAAGTGATTCTCCTGCCTCAGCCTCCTGAGTAGCTGGGACCACACCCAACTAATTTTTGTGTTTTTAGTAGAGACGGGGTTTCACCATGTTGGCCAGGATGGTCTCGATCGCCTGACCTTGTGATCTGCCTGCCTAGGCCTTCCAAAGTGCTGGGATTACAGGTGTGAGCTACCACACCCAACCAAAAATAAATCATTTCTAAATATGAAATATTTAGAACCAAACAATAATTTAAAACTACTTATAAAATACATGAGATTTGCAAGTAGTGCTTTGAGGGAAATCTGTAGCCTTGCATGCATATGTTAGAAAACAAGTAATATTTAAAGTGAATTAGCCACATAGTCAACTCAATAAATAAGAAAAGATACAGCAGCACTATCCCAAAGACTGAAGAAACAAATTATAGAAATAAGAGATGAAATTAATGGAAAGGAAATCTAAGATACAATCGACACTCAAAAATCAGAGAAAATAAAAACTTTCTTCTTTTGAAAATGTTAATAAAATAGGCAAATCTCTGACAAGAGCCATCAAAAACAAAGCAAAAGAAGCCACAAACAGACTATTAGAGGGGCACAGTTAACAGATCATTTTAAAATAGCTAAAGGAAATATTATGATCAACTTCATGCAAGTAAATTGGAAAACATAAATAAAATGGAGAATTTTCTAAACTATAAACTACCAATATTGACTGAAGAAGCAATAGAAAACAAATCACTATAATCATCGAAGAAATCAAACCTACAGTAAAAAAACTCTGCCAATCAAAAATCAATGGGGCCAATAAATTTTAATAAACATTTAAGAAGGGTTAGTCTTAATTATATAAGCTATTCCAGAGACTAAATATGTGACCTCTATTTTATAGAAACTTTTCAAGACAATGGAAGGAGAAGGAATGTTTAACAAATCTTTTTATTTAGAGTAATACAACACTTGATTTTAAAACTGGAGAAGGACCATGTAAGAGAGAAATCATACAGATCAATGTAATTTATGAACATAAATTAAATGCAGAAATTTTAAATATAATATTTTAGCCCAAGCCAGCAAGCTGTTTAATAAATCTTTAAATTTATAAATGTATGGTTGGGTGCAGTGGCTCACATCTGTAATCCGGCACTTTGGGAGGCCCAGGTGGGTGGATCGCCTGAGGTCGGGAGTTTGAGACCAGCCTGACCAACATGGAAAAACCCTGTCTCTATTAAAAATACAAAATTAGCCGGGCGTGGGGTGGCTCATGCCTGTAATCCCAGCTACTCAGGAAGCTCAGGCAGGATAATCACTTGAACCCAGGAGGCAGAGGTTGCAGTGAGCTGAGATCTTGCCATTGCACTCCAGCCTGGGAAACAAGAGCGAAACTCTGTCTCAAAAAAAAAAAAAGAATTATAAATGTATTATAAATTTATAATACATTTATATATGATTTATTATATAATAAATATATAATATATTTATATAGAAGTAAATATATAATATCAAAGTAAATATATATTAGTATATAAGTAAATCTATATTATATATTTATATAAGTAAATCTATATTACATATAAGTAAAAATATATTAAATGTATATTTATATATAAGTAGATATATATTTAAAGTAAATATATATTATATACATATTTATATATAAATATATGGGGTATGGGGAGAAGAGAGTCTTTTATTTAGTTTCTTCTGCCTGCTATTTTTTCAAGTTTTATTTTGTTTTTAATTGACACATAGTAATTGCCTATATTTATGGGATACGAGATGTTTCAATACACTTATACATTACATGATGATTAAATCAGGATAATTAGCATATCCATCACCTCAAACATTTATTATTTCTTTGTGACAAGAATACTCAAAATCCTCTCTTCTAGCAATTTTGAAATATACGACACATTATTATTAACTATAGTTACCCTAGTTTGCAAATAACCCCAGAACTTATGCATAAAAATATATTTAAAATATTCAGTATAACTCAGTACATTGGTATATCACAAAAGTAGCTTTATAAATCAACACAGAAAAAATAATCTATGCAATAAGCAGTACTCAGGAAAAAAATTATTCTCTGTATTGTAAAAAATAAATTAGCTTTCTGGCTCACATCATGTATAAAAACAAATTCCAGACAGATTAACAACCTAACTGTGTAAAGCAAAGCATTGAAACTTTAAAAGGAGACTATAGGTGAAGATTGTATAACCTCATCATAGAAAATAATTTATTTAACTGTCCAAAAACAGAATGGGCACAGTGGCTCATGCCTGTAATCCCAGCACTTTGGGAGGCTGAGGCAGAAGGATCACTTGACCTCAGTAGTTAGAGACCAGCCTGGACAACATAGTGAGACCTCAGCTCTACTTAAAGAAAGATGAGCCAGGCGGGGTAGTGTATACCTGTGGTCCCACCTTACTGGAGAGGTTGAGGCAAGAGGATTACCCGTACCCTGGATACAAGGCTCATACAAGGCTCTATGAGCTATGATCTTGCCACTGCATTCTGGCCTTGGTGACAGAGTGAGATCTGGTCTTGAAAAGAAAAAAAAGTCCCAAAATAGTACAAAACATCAAGTAAACAATTGGTAAGTTTGACCCAAAAATAATCTTTATATGACAAAGGGCTCACAAACAAAATTATGACTGAAAGACTGGTACTACACATAAAGCTCAAAAATAATGGTTATACAAGAAGAAAAAGGAGTCTATATAAATCCATGAGAAAAAAGAAAATTCAATAAACAAGTGGACAAAATATGAGCAAGTAATTTGTAGACAGAGAAACCTGCATACCTAACAGGTAATCAATATATGGCAGTTAAATCACCCAGCATTCTGAAAACCCGAATGAAATAATAGAAATGCCAAGTAATGATGAGATGGAAAGGGAAACTTTCATACACTGTGGATGAGATGGTAATCACTTTAAGAACTAACTGTCAATATCTAGTTAAGCTAAAGTTGTGCATACCCCATGACACAGCTATTTCAATTCTACTTATATTCTTTAGAGAAACCTTTGCACACGGGTACAAAAGAGAATTGATTAGGATGCTCACTGGAGGATTGTTTGTAATTGCCAAAAATTTGAATGACAACTTACTAACCCTCTGTAAGGGTTGAAGAATCTTGTGATATAATCAGGTATTAGATTACTAATGCAGCAGGAAATATGAATGAACTAGATTTACATGAACCAACATGGAATAATCTTAAAACATAATGTTGAATTAAATGTAGAATGTTACAAATGTTTCAAGTGTGATACCACCTATGGACATTGGAAGCCTACGAAGCAATATTTTATATTAATGCTTGCAAATGCATGCCTGTATGTTAAAAGTACCACAGGATACACAAACATCAACTTCAGGGCGTAGTTGCCTCAGGAAAAGGTGTGGGGAAAGGGAGCATCAGTGATGTTTGGCTATATCTGTAATTTGTATTCCTTTACATTATTTTTAAAACACTAAAGCAGCTAGGACACAGTGTTAACATTTCTAAACCTAAATAATGTGCAGTGGAGATCATTATATTCATCATTTTTGTCTTATATTTGAAATATTTCATAAAGAAAGACTTAAATACTTACAAGAGGTTACCCTAAATGTTCAGTTAGCAGTAAGTTCCAAGGTGGCACAGAGAACTGAGCAGGGAACTCTTGTCAGTCAGGGTGTGCTGCAGGTGTCTTGCAGAATGGCACTCACACTGCTATGATAAGAAGAAAGAGGCTCCAGAAAGAGATAAGGAGAGGGCATGTGGGAAGCCATGACAAGGCATGGTGCTGCTGGGGAGCTGTAAGTTATCTAGAGTAGATAACCATGAAGTGGTAGCAGGTATCAAAGGTGGCGGATGGCCCCGTGCTGTGGCTCACACCTGGAATCCAAGCATTTTGGGAGGACGAGGCCAGAGGATGGATCACTTGAGCCCAGGAGTTCAAGACCAGCCTGGGAAATATGGTGAGACCCCATCTCCATAAAAAATTTAAAACTTAGCCAGGTGTGGTGGTGCACATATGTGGTCCCAGCTACCAGGGAGGCTGAGGTGGGAGGATCTTTTGAGCTCAGGAGGTTCAGACTGCAGTGAGCCATGATTGCACCGCCATACTCCAGCCTCAGTGACAGTCTCAAAAAAAAGTAGGGGGGAGAGAGAGATAGAGAGAGAGGGGGAGGGGGGGAGAGGGAAAGAAGAAAAGGGCAGTGCAGGGAAGGGCAGGGAAGGGAAGGGAAAGGGGAAGGGAGAAGGGGGAAGAGGGAAGGGGGAAAAGGGAGGGAGGGAGGAAGGAAGGGAGGAAGGAAGGGAGGAAGGGAGGGATGGAAGAAGGGAAGGAAGGGGAATCGGGAGGAGGGAATGGGGAGAAGGAGAGTGAGAGGGAGAGAGAAAAACAAAGCTGGCAGAAGATGTAGCTAGCTACAGAGAAAGATTAAGCCTGTCTTGGCTGCAGGTCAAGATTTGACCTTAGAAAGGTAAATGCTCATGGCAAGCTCTCACTGCAATTCAGAGTGTCATTTTTCCTCTTCAATGTTATCTTTCTTCCTCAAAATAATCTTCCAGTTGCAATTTAGCATCTGTTAGGAAAGGCCCTCATTTTACCAACCAAAGAATGTATTGATCACTTTGAGGATTAACCGCTCTGAAAGGTTTTGTCTTTGTAATCCAAGCTAACTTAGTTGGCTTTCTGGAATAATGGATTCCTAGAAAAGGTTTATGACGGAATCGGGATAGACTGTGTCAGAAGTGGTTCCACTGGTAGAAAATTTCATGCAAGTAACATTGCGATAAACAAAGACAGATGCTTAATAAATTACAAATGATGAATTTTTAGCTGTGAAAATCAATAATGAAAGAGGTTGTTACTTTAATTCATTTTCTAAAGAAGGAAATGAGGATGTCGTCTCATCCCACCTCTCAACTTTGGGGTATTTTTTCATCATAAATGTGAGAAGAATTAGGAAGAAAAATTAATAAGGCTTGGCACTGTGTACAGAAGGAGTGAGCAAAGATCGTGCAGAGGGTTCAAGTCCACCTGACTGAGAAGAAAGGGTGACCTTGAAAAGAGGATGGCTTTCACAAGAGGACAAGGAGAATGGTTTGGGGCTGGACTTGAAATTCAGCATATGACTACACATTCCAAATAGAGTTTTTTCATTGCTCTCCCTCCACTATGACCTGCAGTAGCTGAGAAGTCTTTCTCAAGGTTTCTCTGTAGCATTCTGAAATTCAGTTTCTCCCATAAAAGTTCAATCTCTCCCTTTTCTTGATTCAGTGCCGCTTCTCAACAGAAACCTGGCAGCCTAGAAATTGACATCCAATAAATAGTGTGCCCCCCACTTTGGGAAGTTCTGTCTCATTTCTGGTCTTCTCTCCTCCTCACTTTGGTTTGAAACCTTTGTGTTTCCTAATCCTCCTAATCATGCTTGAGCAATAGATATATTATCATAGAATATCCATGAAGAATTTCCCTAATTCTAAGACTGCTGTCACCGGATGTTTCAGTCTGGGTGACTGACAAGTGATTAATGGGGGTAGCAACATGGATAGTAGTATTAATCTGGATTCAAATTGATTTAGGTTTGAACTGTGAAGATTTGATTGACTCATTCATTCCTCCACCCATACTTAGGACGTCTCTTTATGTTATCAAGCATATGCTGGTATTTACAATTAACACTGAACTATGCACTTGCAGGTAATGAGCCCTTGCCTTCCTGAGTCACCTGCCTTTTCCCTCTTTTATACAGTTTAAGCTAAGTTCCTTTTGGAGAGTACAGTGGCACATTGCTCATTTCTTTCAGCAAGCAACACTGTTTCTCAGGTAAAGGCAAAAATACCTGCTCTATTAGCTCAGCTACCCTATTTCTTTCATGGCCTGGTAAAATGCCAGCATATACTATAAACCATTATATGCATGTCCACTTTTTTTTGGTTAACAGTTACAAATATTTATTCACAAGAAAATGTCTCAGCTCTCTTTTTTATTTCAGTACTCTGTGTAGAAAGACCTCTCTCTCTCTCATTATTTACTCGTGAACAAAACCTAGGAAAAATTTTAGGAGAAAGCATTTCCTGTGATCATCATTTGTCTTCTATATTACCTTCAGGCTTAAAAGCACCATGAGAAAAAAGCCAAACTCTTTCTCTGTTGGAAAATATACATAAGATCAAAGCAGTGTGATCTATTGGTTGATCATGTGCAACTGTCAAAAACCAAATTTGGTTGTGCCGATGGCTGCTGGGAGTCAACTCTAAATGAATGTAATGATGGGTAATAGTTCCCAAATTGTGTCTAAAATGTTATGAACAGCTCCCAGTTGTCTTAATATGCACCATTTAAGTAAAACTAGCTGATCCAATATGCAAAATGATAATATGCCCTCTATGGCCTCATGAATGTATTAGCAGAGAAGCTTGACGAGTTAGGCTTGTAAATCACATGCATTAACACCCTGAAGTATATCTGAAAACTAAAACTTTTGAACATCAGGTTTCAGTAATGGGATCAGTGCCTATACATTTACCTTGCATGCAAAACAAGTATGTTTCATTTTTAAGGTAAAGTTGAGATTAGCATTTAGTTAAGTAGAAATGGTAGGGTTTCTTTGCCTTTAAGAAATGGACGGATTTGAACGTTTGTCTTCATGAAATCAGAGGATTTTAACCTGAGAGCTCCAGGTCTCCCTGACGTATTGCCAGTTTGGAAAAAGAAAGAGAAAGGGAACTAACAAAAGAGAAACTGGAAGGACTTCACATAGTTAAAATTTTTGCAAGATTCCTTTAAATTATTTATATGCATTAGATTTGGTAAAATATATGTTGATTTGTTGTCCATGGATTCAGAATGTTTCATTTATTTTTTTATCATAACTCAGACTTTGTCTAAGGATTGATCCTTTTTGTCAAAGTTTAATAATTCTGTTTTCATCACCTGCTGACTGCCAAGAAAAATAGCATGTTTTTAAAAATAAATTACAAGATTTGTGATAGAAAATTTGTTTCAGTACTTTAAGAATAATCTATAAACTGAAAAGATAGATTTACTTTCAGTATAAATAGATAAATAGATGGATAGATAGATCCTTCATCTTTAGGAAGTCTTCCAGTAATATTTTTTTTTAGATTGCCTTAAAAAGATATTTTTACCTTCATTGTAGCTTCTTTTAAAAAAATTTAAAACAAATTTAGGCATTACAAGTGTCATTTTTTATTACATGGGCGTATTATGGACAGGTGAAGCCTGGACTTTGAATGTAGCCATCACCCTAACAGTAATTGTACCCATTGAATAACTTCTCATTTCTCATTCCCACATCCTGCCACCCTTCTGAGTCTCCAGTGTCTATTTTCCCACTTCCGATGTCCCTGCGTACCACTGTTGTGTTCCTGCGTGTAAGTGAGAACGTGTGGTATTTGACTTTCTGTCTCTGAGTTATTTCACTTAAGATAGTGGCCTGCGGTTCCATCCAGGTTGCTGCAAAAGGCATGATTTCATTCTTTTTTTATGACTCAGTAGTATTCCTTTGTGCGTGTACATATACCACATTTTCTTTATCTAGTCATCTGTTGATGAACATGTAGGTTGATTCCATAGCTTTGCTATTGTGAATAACGCTGTGATAAACATAGGGATGCAGGTATCTTTTTAATATAATGATTTATTTTCTTTCACGTATATACCCAGTAGTAGGATTGCTAGATTGAATGGTAGATCTATTTTTAGTTATTTAAGACATCTCCATCTGTTTTCCATAGAGGTTGTATTAATTTATATTCCCATCAACAGTGTGTAAGTACTCCCTTTTCTCTGCATCATCACCAACATCTGTTAATTTTTTGACTTTTTAATATTAATAGTAGCCATTCAGACTGAAGTGAGATGGTATCTCATTGTGATTTTAGTTAGCATGTCTCTGATTAGTGATGTTGAGCATTTTTCATATGTTTTTTGGCCCTTTGTATGTTTTATTTTGCAAAATATCTGTTTGTGTTTTTTGCCCAATTTTTAATGGGGTTGTTTGTTTTTTGCTGTTACTGTTGAGTTATTTGAGTTCTTTGTGGATTTTGAATATTAGTCCTTTGTCGATATAGCCTCTTTTTTTATATAGCTTTTTTAAATTTCACTTTAAGTTCTGAGATACATGTGCAGAGCATGCAGGTTTGTTACAAAGGTATACATGTGCCACAGTGGCTTGCTGCATCTATCAACCCCTTATCTAGGTTTTAAGCTCCACATGCATTAGCTATTTGTCCTAATGCTCTCCCTCCTCATGCCTCTCCCTTATATGCAGAGTTCTGGACAGTAGCATGATATGGTGGAGTGTGGCTATGTCTGACCTGCGTTCATTTCAGATCTGGGTTTTGCCACATCTGTGCAATATAGCTTTGTGCAACTTCCTCTCTCCAGATTTTTCCATATGAGGGAAACACCTCAAATCTTGTAACCATCGTAAGCATTAAGTGATAAAATTCACAGTTAAAAATATAAAATCTATGTAAAATATACAATACTATGCAACATTTGCTTGTAATATATATTAATATATTTTTATTAAATATATTTTACAAATGAATATCTTTACATTTTTTATTAATAAAAAGCCCAGCAGTTTCTCAGATACACCAGATGCTCACTAAATGATATATCCTTCTCCTTCCTCTCCCCTAGTGGTGGTCTTTCCCTGCAAACTCATTGCTGTGAACCTGAATGGGTTTTTAAAATCTCTCTCTCTCTCTCTCTCTCTCTTTTTTTTTTTTTAGACAGGGTCTCATTGTTGCCTAGGCATCTCTATGGAGTATGGAGTATATACAGTATATACACATACTCTCTCTTTACATACAATATATATCTCTATATATCCATGTGCATCTATACAACATACATGCAATGTATTGCCCTCCTACCCTTAAGTTCCAACAACACAATCTAATATGAGCTCTCTTTACACTCCTCTTAGCTTTTTGATTTACCCTTCGATTCTTGCAGACGACATTGCTTTTACATGTAAAATGGCTACAAGCTGTTAATTTGTGTAGATATAATATGTATCACAGAGGCAAAGCTTTATTGAAATATAATGTATAAATATAAATATCCTTCCTCCTCAGCATGGCTTCTGTACTGTAAAAAATTGTTTTGGAAACTCAGGGATCACAAGAGTGCTGGGATCAAGATACAACCTGGCTTGTTAAAGCAGAGATGTTCCTTTGATCATTCACTTCACAAGTCTTAGAGCATATTCCATTGTTTTCCTTAGTGAATTAGACACTGTATTATCCATGGAAGAAATCAACTGCATGTCACACTTTAGTATACCAGTGACATCCACTGAAAATCTTCCCAGAGCTGGCTACCTACAACTCCCTGCCCTACCCCACCCCCCATAATTATGTTGCATGTGTAACTAAAGTTCTCACACTTGGCAAGAGGGCCACTCCACTCTCCATTTCTTGTCAATGTTACATTATCCTATTACCTTGTTCCTGCACCTGCTCGGTACAGACAAATGGGATTCTGTCCTAAAGGCCAATTATCATTAGCTGATGGTAAGCTTTTGTTAAGCAGCACCGAGGGGCTCAACATAGTGTATATACAAATCCCAGCCCTAAAAGGGTCACATCAGCCAGTACACAACTGCAGTCTGTTTTAAAGATTAAAAGAGCAGGGATCTGCGAATACAGATGATAGATAAGAACCTTATGTATCCTATTTTTACCCTGTTCTCTTTACCACCAGCAGCGATGCTCTGCATGGCTGCGAAGGTTTCTGTGTCCTGTGCCTGTAGTCTGATAACCTTTCCTGGTTGTGTTTTATGATGCCATATGCTCTGTCCTAAAATAGTGCTGAGGGTCCTCTGAAGAAAAACTATCCGCTTTCTGAATGTCAGTGGAATGTTTGGAGACAGAAACGTACGCTTTGCTGTAAAACCCATTTTGGCTCAAAGTTCTCCTTGGCCAAATGCTGATTATGTGACCTGGGAAATTCATTTAACCTCACTGAACTTCTGTTTTATAAAGTGTAAAATGAAAATACTACTTCCATCTTATGATGTTGGTGTGATGGTTAAATAAGGTGATACATACACACCTTATATTAAATAAGGTGATATATACACAAATAAGGTGATACATGATACACACACACGCAACTTCTCATTGTTTTATTAGTCTTAGTAGGCTAGATTGTGTTGTGTAAAAGGAACTCCCAAATTTCAGCAGCGTGACACAACACAAGTGTGTGTCTCACACTACAGGACAGTTGTGGGTCATTAGGTAGTCTGGACTCATCAGTGCCTCACTTCAGAACCCAAAGGAAATCAGTAGCTGTTGTCTTGAACTTCAGCTATCATTAATAGGTTGGAATGGCCCCACTCACAAAGGGTTCTGGCTGTGCCAACTGCAATCCTACCATGTACCTGAAGACAGCAGGGCAGAAACATTTGGAGGGCACCTGTAATGTCTAGAATATTTGTTTCACAAAAATGAGATCATATCATGGTCAGTACTGTGAACTTCAATTTTCTCATTTAACAATAAATGGTGGAAATCCTTCAAGGTCAACTAGTTTAGGTCTAACTCATTCTTTTTAGTGGCATCATGCTATAAATATACCACAATTTATGCAGTCATTCCTTTATTGCTAAACTTCCAGCTTCTTTATTTTATAATCACACTTAATAACACCTTTATGGAGCTTTTATTTCTATAAGACAAATATCTAGAAGTGTCTAAATCTGCCAAAAAAATAGAATGATTTTAAAAAGAAAACATAAGGCTGTGTTTATCAGTCTATAAATCTCATTTAGAATGGGATTTATAGTTTGGAGCAAAATGTAAAGAACTGAATACTTTGGAACAACTAAAAGTCTCACTAGTCTCTGATAATTCATCCTCTACCTAATCTGACCCCTATTTTTTCCCCAGACATGAGCAGCAATATCTGATCCAAAATTTTTTAACTTAGAATGAGAATCTTCCTTGGATATTAGCAATACAGGCTTTAAAGATGCTCCACGTTACAAGACCTTGCAGAAAAATCTCCACCAGACTGGATCTTTTTTCTGTAATGGCCACAACAATGATATTCACTCTGAAAACATGGCCTGTTTTAGAGAAGATCCCTTTTTTTTGGTTTTGAACTTAAGAGCTAGACTACCTCAGCCCTCTCCTCATCAATGGTTATGCAGAAGAGAAAGCAGTCTTCCAAGATAATGCTGCAATCAAAAAACTACAGGAATCATACTTTGGATAGTTCTCCTTCAATCACCTCTTTCTCCACCTGTTTTATCGAAAATGATTCCAATCTCCCTTCTCATCATGTTGCTATCTGCTAAGTGTTCACAGAATAAATTTCACAGAGAAATCCTCTTAGTAAGCATAATTATCACAAGCCCAGAAGTAAAATTGCTTTCTATTCAAAGTTTTAGGGAAACAACCCCCAGCTAAAATAAACAAATAAAAAATAAAAAACAAAACCCCACAAAAAACTGCTCACACATTTAGGTGTTTCAACTAGTTTGTTAAGAATGCATGTTCTAAAAGCAGAGACATGAAATTATTTCTCTAAACCCCCTGTCCACTAACCTGTCCCTGGAGCTTATACCAAAAGTCTGCCAGATTGGATCCAGATATAACAAAGGAAAAGCTAGAGCCAAAGGAAATTTTGCTTTCGGCTTCAAAACACATTGGGAAGGAAAACACTGTGGTGGAAAATGCTCACTTGCGGGGCAATCAAAGTTTGTCAATCAGGGGTGACATTCAAAATGTTTAATAAATAGATGTGCAAGAGTCAGAAAGAATATTCAATCTATTAGAACAGATACCAGCCATAAACAATTCATACACCTGGACCAGTGCTCATGCCCCGAATATGACCTCCATTTACATATCCCTAAACTTCCTAAAGAATTTTCACTAGCCTTTCTCAGCAAGCTCTGATCACATCTCCTTGCTCGGAATATAAATGTATTATATCAAATATGAGACAGTCTGGAAGCTATATCTCCCCTTAATCACAGTCTCCTCTTCCATTCCATTCCATACTTCCAGTTTAGCATCTGCAAAAAACAAACTCAAACCAAAAAAATACCCAAAAACAACAACAACTCACACATACACGCGCGTGCACACACACACACACACACACGTAGCAGCAGTGGTGCACCATTCTGTGTCTATGAATCATTTGGAAGTAATTTTTAACGTTGTTCTTAATCTGCACTTTGTAGATGTGCTTGCAGTTCTGGTTTTAACATACTGCACATTTAGAGCAAACCGGGAAAAATGAGATGCTATTCTTGTAATAAGAATATCACATATTGTTAACGTTTAGGGAGTGTATTGTTTCCTAAGGATGGTGTAACAAATTATCACAAAGTTAGTGGCTCAAAACAACAGATATTTATTCTCCCTGGAGACCAGAAATTCAGAAGGTGGGCCAAGATCCCTCTTTGCCTTCCTCTAGCTTCTGGTGACGGTGGCATTCCTGTGGCAGCGGCATCACTCCTATCTCCAAGTCCATCTTCACACTGTCTTCTCCTCCTCTGTCTGTGTGTCTCCCCTCTGTGTGCCTTTTATAAAAAGCACTTGCCGTTGGATTTAAAACCCATGTAGATAATCTAGGATCTCCTCATCTCAAGATCTTTAACTTTAAATTATAATTGCAAAGACACTTTTTCCAAATAAGGTCACATTCACATGTCCCAGGGATTTGACAGGGACATATCTCTGGGAGAAGACACCATTCAACCCACTACATGGCGGATAGGGACAAGAAAGGGGACACAGACGCAGGGCAGAAATGGAATGAATAGCTTGACTTCAAATCAAAGAAAAAATACTGAGGAAGGAAAAGAAGATTTTTATAAAAATATTTTCTTACATTAAATACCTGTAGTAATTTCTGAGTATTCTTCCATTGCTTTGCCCTGTGTTGACCTTCATATTTTGTATTTCTACTGTCTTTTTCCATAAGAGTTAAAGCACTTTTGTGAGCATTTCTAAATTTCTGCCCTTAATTTTGATTGTTTCTTTAAGACCTCATGACAGCTGGGCATTAAAAATAGGGAGGAGCATAGGCAAGCAGAAAGAACAAAGCCTCAGTTCACAGTAGATCACACATGGCTTCTCACATTCACGCTTGGGAAATTTTAAGGTCTGCAGTTGCCCTCACATTCCCCTCATGGTGGGGTCTTCTGGGAAACTCAATTTACTGGATGTAACAGGTTCTGCCAGGACAGTGGCTGCCCATCTTTGACCTCCCCACTCCATGAACTCCTAGTCTGCAAGCTTGCATTCTCCCTACACTGCCACCACCACCCTCTGCCCCTACTGCTTCAGATCAACTTTCCCAGGGGATGCCTTCTGCATACACGCCATCTCTTCCACAACAATCACTGCAGAACTCCCTTTGCAAATGGTCTACCCCACACCCCTGATGATAAATGCATAGATCTCTGTGGCAACTCCTGGTTACAAATTTGCACACATGTTTTCAGCTGGGTGTCTTCTGATATTCTTATATGTCCTTGTATTGAGTGCACTCTCTTTCCCTTTAATTTTTTTTTTTTCTTTTTACTTGAGATGGAGTTTTGCTCTTGTTGCCTAGGCTGGAGTGAAATGTCGAGATCTTGACTCACTGCAACCTCTGCCTCCCAGGTTCAAGCAATTCTCCTGCCTTAGCCTCCTGAGTAGCTGGGATTACAGGTGCGCATCACCACGCCTGGCTAATTTTTTTTTATTTTTAGTAGAGATGGAGTTTCACCATGTTGGCCAGGCTGGTCTCAAACTCCTGACCTCGGATGATCCACCTGCCTCAGCTTCCCAAAGTGCTGAGATTACAGGTGTGAATCTCCATCACCACGCCTGGTCCTTCCCATTAAATTTCAAGCTCCATGAGATCAAGAGTCATATTCATGACTTACTTTGGAATGAAAATATGTGTTCCTCTGGTAGGCTGATTTCTAGAGGGTACATCTGAAACCTCAGTGTGCATCCAGATCATCTGGAGGTCTTGTTAAAATGCAGATTCTAGGCTAGAGCTTAAAGTGCTGTGATTCTTTTTTTTTTTTTTTTTTTTTAGACGGAGTTTCGCTCTTGTTACCCAGGCTGGAGTGCAATGGCGCGATCTCGGCTCACCGCAACCTCTGCCTCCTGGGTTCAGGCAATTCTCCTGCCTCAGCCTCCCGAGTAGCCGGGACTACAGGCACACGCCACCATGCCCAGCTAATTTTTTGTATTTTTAGTAGAGGCGGGGTTTCACCACGTTGACCAGGATGGTCTCGATCTCTTGACCTCGTGATCCACCCGCCTCGGCCTCCCAAAGTGCTGGGATTACAGGCGTGAGCCACCGCGCCCGGCCCAAAGTGCTGTGATTCTAACAAGCTGTCGGTTACCTGGGATCTGCTGGTCCTTGGGGTCATATTTTGGGTGGTGAGGTCTTAGGGCACCAAACAAGTTTCAAGGAGGCAAGGAGGGGATCTGCAAGTTAAGTGTATCCTAAATAAGGGATGGGAAAGAGACTGTCATACAGTTAGGTGACACTGAGTGTAATCACAGGATTTAAGATATGGCAAGATTTCTCTTCTAACAGCCTGCTCAACCTTTTATCCTTTAATTCCCAGTACTCATCCCCCTTTCTTCTCCTTTTTTTCTTTCTGACTTTACTACATACCCAAGTTCTGCTCTAGTTACTTGGCAGAATGTCTAGTAAAAGCCTGCCACAATACATCTGCTTGGGGATGGCTAAGGGGAGATTGATGGGTAAGCCTCTGGAAGGACTTAAGTTATTTGCTTCTTTTTATGTCTTTGAGGAATGCTAAGTTTTCTTGTCCTGAGAAACACAGGATAAACTTGACATTGGGAGGCAGAGACTGAATGGCTTCTGAGGGCTGACTTCCACAGTTTTCAACTTCTGGGAACAGCAGAGAGAGACCTTGGCATGATTTATTATCTTAGGCTATGGAATTTTGGAAAAGTGCTATTATCAGCTTATGCCTGGTTGATGGAAAGACTATTTAAGTGGAAAGGGGGCAATTTGGGCTTCTGGCCTACTGTGCTCACAAGGGTAACAGTCGCTTTTGTTCAAGGTGCAGACGGAATAGTAAATCTATTTTAGCTAAGCATTTGTATTTTTGTATCTTGTCTTAGTTGCAAAGATTTGCTTTAGATCATTTACTTTCACAACAGACATTTTATTCTTATCATTAGGTACAGGAATAACAGGTATCTGGTTTAAAGCTGAAACTATTGGGAGTGGGAAAGGAGGAGGAGGAGAAATAATGTGTATTTTAAAAATACTTATAGGAGCTTTCTTGTTTACAGTGGACTTTATACCACAGAAGCCACTGAGGGCCGGCCTAGGGTCAGTGGAGGCAGAGGTAGTAATAGAAATCAGGATAGGGTTGCATTGATGAGATTGGCAATCAGGGGGAGTACTTCTTTTGGTGAAATGGAGGAGGGGCTTTCGATTGATGCAAACTTTTCTTGCAGAGGTTTAACTTTGGTATTGGGTGGCCTCAAGGACATAGTCTTAATTACTACAAGGTTGCTAAGCTGTGGGAGTAAATGAACGGTGTCTTGGTTGTTGATGATCACAATGGCGAGAATTAGGGTTACCTGTTAGAGGGCTAGGGCGGAGATACTTATTTGAAGAAGCTAGTTGTCTTTGGTCTTTTAAATTTTTACAAGGTATAACAAGACAGGCATCAAAAACAATGGTTTAGGGTGAGTCAGACCTAGTTATACTAATAACAAAGTAGCTAGCAACAGAGTGAGGAAAGAGGGATTAACAATATAAAAGATATAGAAGAATTAAGCTTTTTTAAAGCTTTAATTTGGTACGGCTTGACTTTGGAACAATGGCTTATGATTCTGAAGGTAGTGGTAGTGCTCTTTTGGCACAGGTGTGGCGAGTCTCTTTCTGCTCTTCGGACTGATGTCTCAGTAATTAGGAGCACAGATCAGGTTTTTCTTGAGCTGGTTTGAGTGTTGTTGCTACTTTTTGGTAAGGACGTGATCTTTAGGTTGATGTTGATGTTCTGGGAACTCTAGGGGCGGCACTTGTGCTAGGAGACTTTTGGTTTTGAGAGAAGAGAAGGTAGAAGACAGACTAAGTGTATAGTTTTTAAGGAATTGATCTTTGGTTTCAAGTGTAGGGACATCAGTAGTAGAATGTAAATAAGGCAGCTTAAATAGCATCTCATAAGGGGATAAACATCTTTTTGAGGGGCAGTTTTAATTTTTAACAAGGCAATAAGGAGACATTTAGTCTAGGGTTTCTGGGACTAATTTGGTTAGGTGACTCTTTAGAGTTTGATTTATTCTTTTCACTTTTCTTGAAGAGGATGGATACT
Organism: Cebus imitator; assembly: GCF_001604975.1. Classification (NCBI taxonomy): domain Eukaryota; kingdom Metazoa; phylum Chordata; class Mammalia; order Primates; family Cebidae; genus Cebus; species Cebus imitator. The sequence continues at coordinate 58,814 of NW_016107336.1, forward strand.
AAGGGATATGGTATTCTTAT